>NC_079458.1:20725869-20861046 GCF_903798145.1 Danio aesculapii
AAAGCATGGGTGCTTCTGCAAGGTGGTAATCTCAAAGCATTACATGAAAATCTTCTGAATCTTCAAACTAAAGTAAAGAATAAACTCTAACAAGTATTTCTATTAACTTTACACACCCAAGATTACTTTTATTGTCAATTCCCTCTCTTAATTCAATCTCACGCATAGCATGCTGGGAACTACAAATCCTCTAACCAGGTAGTTGGACCAACACAATTCCTTCATGTCGTTCCAACACAAAACGCTTAAGTTAACCTAATGATTTACAAATTTAAGTGGACTGAATATAAAACAAAGAAATTGGCCAAAGAAATGACAAGAATTGTGTTGTTTCAGCTCATTTTAAACCGGTAGTTTAGAAAAGCAGTAGTAATCATTTTTTTAGATTTCTCTGTCTGTCGGTATATAAATATTTAGATGGATGGATAAATCGATTTTAAACGTAATCAGCAATAAACGTGATTACCATACAGTAATTACTTCAGCATATGTGAGCAATATATTCTACTTTGTCAGTCTTTAATATGGAATATCTGTTTAAAATTAACGTTTGTACAATAAACACGAGTGTCTGTCTGTGGGCGATGTTTCTGTCATTTCCTTACAATCTGTGGTGCCAGAATACTTGATTTATTGCTTCTGAGGTTTTCCACAATGGGCGACTTTGCTTTAAGTTAAAAATCCATTATTAGTCTTTTGACGTGTTTGCCCAAGCTTTCCTGTCGCCACTAAGCAAGCACCTTTTATCATGCTTCGTTCTTTGTCATAACTCATTTTTAATGTAGAATCTGAAAGTAAAAAGCTATGTTTCCAATGATACTTTTTAAAAAACAATTGAAACTCATTTGTTTAACGATGCATCTTGTGGGTGTATGCCACTGGGTTTATCAACAATCCGATTGGTGTGGTTTTACATAACGCAATTTTATGATTTATCCCCATTATCGAGTCGCACTTGGACGTTTATAGCCACACATTACTCCTACTCAAACACACAAGTGGTTTCAGAACGCTTTTGCGTGTCTCTTAACTGGTTTATTGCATTTTATCTGAAGTTTCAAAATGCATTTTAATTGCCAGCCGATTTTATGTACCAATGCCTTAAGTTGTGCATTTCCTCCAAGTCATGGCAAATCTACATTACATATCACTTTACACCATTATTCCTCTCAAAACCTTCCATGGATATGCTTCTAAATTGCGTCGTCTCACTCATGCTTCATAAAACCTTTTGTGCTCTTTCAACATTGTAAAAATAGTCACGGATAACGGTTTCCTTCTCTTTTCAAGCGAGGTCATATATAAACACCATTAAGAGTCGTTACGAGGCTTGATTTGCGAGGAATGGATTTGCCTGAACTTTATGATGGCGCATGAGAGCCCCATTAAGATAGGAGAGAACGTGCTGTTATTGTCATTTGAAAAGGTTTATGCAAACACACCACTATGTCATAATCTGGATTACTTGAATTTGGCCTAAATGTATTGATTTTATATTTTGTTTTAAAAAAATGAAGAAAAAACACTTAGCTTTTTGGATTTATTCCAATCCCCAAATTTCATTCATTTCACATGTAAATGTGGATGACTGCGGATTTTGGTCTAATGTTCAAAATATTTTGTTTTGGAGTTCAGGTAAAAGAATGAGCCAACGAGTGAATAAAGTTCGTTTTTTTGTGATTTGTCTTGGTGAGAGTCAATATAAAATTAAAGGAAGCTAAATTCAACATTCTTAAGCTTCAGGAAATGTATAAAAAGCTTTCATCGGAATATTCCTAAAATGAATATTAAATTTTCTAAGCATTTAATACTTCGGAAACTTTTCAAACTGACGTTTTCTCCCTGACCTGTCGAGCATGCAGTGCCGCACACGTTGTACACACATCTCAAACTAATTGAGTTTTGTTTAACTCTCCATGTTAATTCAGTTACACCGGACAGCTTGTTTTTATTTAACCACGAGGACTTTAGTTTAATGGACCGTAGACGGGTGTGCTTAATGGCAAGTAAGCTTAGTTGAAGCAAAAGACGGACAACATGTTAGGTGTACATAGATTTTACGTAACAATGAGTTAATGTGAACTCATAAGATAAATAGTACAATTTTGGCGCCACAATTTGGTAATAAAACTTTTTTTTGACAAAAACTGATTTGTGCATATATAGTGTGAATAAAGAGATCATACGATTAAAAAAAATCCCACTTTATTGCCGCCATCTCTTTCCTGGGCGTACCTGCCGTTAAACTGCATTTTTCAGTGAAGTGTTTTTGAGTCGAGGTGGCTTTATCCATAATCAAAATCAATACATTAGGATCTACACATTGCTTTCAGCAGCAATATTACAGACGTGGTAAAAATAACTATGAAGAGAAGATAATCTAAAGGAATAGAACACTGAACTCAGAGAACTATTGCTACAAGTTTTATCGTGACAGCAATGCCAAAAATAACAAGTCATTTCAATTATTTTAAATTTACGTTTCTCAAACTTAAAGTGCAACTCATAATTCCAAAGCCAGTAGGCACTTAATACCCTATCGAATGAATTGGCTCGTATATTTACTGATAAGGCCGCAGATACGCGATCGGAAATTTACTATTTTATCTTTTCTTTTGAAACTTTATTAAAAACAACTCAAACTGGACCGTGTATCCTGATATCACTGGCTTTGTCTCAATCTGCTTTACCAATCAAAACTCAGATAGGTCTAAATGACTTTTTAATCATAAAAACATAAAGAAAAGTGATGCAAAAGAACCTTGTATGCAAAAATATTTTCCTTGGTGTAAACTTTTTGTTATTAAAACCTTTTCCATATAGAATCGTGTATAACTGAACGGTTCCAACGTCTTTTTGAGCAATTCAGTTGTACTTTAAGTGTCATGTTGAGAAGACAATTTTAAACACTCACATAAACCTTATTTTATTCATTTTTATATTTAATGTGTCGAAGCACCTTGTTTCTTTTTCTTTTGTTTTACCGTTTATGTGGTCAATAGTGACAGACTTTTTCCCGGAGAGTAGAGAGACGATTCCGATTCACCTGTCTTTGCAGTATCCAAGAACTACAGGTGTAGCACATACAGTCGCAGGTAAACAGAAAATGTTTGCCAAGGGCATTGATTTGAGCATGGTCAGTTCTGTTCAATTATTGTCAAAGCGCGGAGCAGTCGAAAGGAAACACGAACAGAATCTACTGCCAGTTGACAGCTTTGTGTAAACAGTGAAACCAATGGTGCGGCAGGGTCACATGGTCACGATGGCACACCTATGAGGCCCCGAGCGGCGCCAGACGCTCAGACTGCAGGTAGAGCAGAGGTCCTGATCAGGGGCAGGGCGCTGGCTCATGTGCTCGTGTACGGCACGGTTTCCCCGGTCTATGGCAATCATGAATCGGGAAGAGCATTACTATCCGCCTAACCACCTGTACAAGGACTCTTGCGCCTTCCAGAGACACCCCAACGAAGACTACAGCCAAAACCCTCCACCGTGTCTTTATATGAGACAGGCACAGTCCGTCTACGCCTCACCATTGGGCGCACAGGACCAGCCAAATCTTACCGACATAACGTCTTTTAACATGTCGAGCCGGGATGATCTGGCAGGGCCTCATCTTCACCTTCCCCAAACTTCACAGACAACTCTACAGTCGCTCGGGGGTTACGGAGACTCTCTGGACCTCTGCGGGGATCGGAACAGATACCATCTCCCTTTTCCGTGGATGAAGTCAACCAAATCTCACACGCACGCATGGAAAGGACAGTGGACAGGTAACTCGTACTTTGCCCAATAATCTTTATGTTCACCAAATAACTGTTGATTGCAGGCCCTCGTGTCAAATTCATGCTCATGATTTTCCCAATTACTCAAAGTTGTTCAGGTTAGATCATTATAAAGTTAAAAATGTCAGTCTACTGATGCTCAGTAAAAATTATATAAAGGCTACTAAATCTGTGACTACCTGTTGTCATTAAAAGCAGCAGCATTTGCGCAGTTATAGATTATTGCTTTGGGGAAAAAGTTTTATTACCGTAAACATTATTGCAGCAGAAATTAATTCCCATTTTGGAGTTTGTACGGTCGTTTACTGAAATTTAGTCCAGTTATAAAAAAAAAAATAAATAGGGGTATGAATAATTTTGATCCTGACTGTGTGTATAAGCCTATGTATCAAGATTTTTTGGTATAGTCTTCAAGCTCTAATTATCGAAAAATAAAGTTTTCTGATTGTTTTTATAGGCCTAAAATAAAAATGTGAACAATGTAGTGTTATATTCATTGTAAAATATTCTTATGATTAATTACCATTAAGCTATAATAAAACATACGATACAATATAAAATCATGTGAACGAACATCATAAAATTCATCACCTTATACATCTTTTGCCGGATAGTTCAATTATGAGTATTTATAGAATCTTGTATAGCTTATTATGACTAATGTGTTTTCTTAAAGGATGTAGGTTCCTGTTATTTAACTTTAAAAATAATTGCGAGAAATTTTTTTAGTAAAATGGAAAAGTACAATTTTCTTATGATAATAATGTATTTAAATATAATATAAAGGCTGGAAAACAACAGAAAACGATTGCCATTGAGAATTTGTAATGTATTTTGACAAATCTACAATTTAAAATCATTTAATTAATATGAATTAGGCTAATTATTATATTTGGATTAAAATATAACATGTGGAACGCATTCACTTGGCACCTGTCTCGAGACAGAATTACTTATACTGGTGCTTTCTTTTCTCCTTTTTGTTTTGTTTTCTTTCTTTCTTTTTTTTTCTTTTTTTTTTTTTAGAAAAATCACCAGACATAAGAAACCAGTTACAAGCATTTTAGTAATGAAATACACGTCAAATTTTACCAGAAAGTAGGCCTATGTGACAAAAAATATCCAGGAAGATAGCCTATATAAAGTCCTTCATTCGAGAAAACACTCGCTTTTTATTTCATTATATATAGTCTAATGACATCAAACGCAGTCTTTTAAAATAAAGCAGAGCCTTCAATAATTCGATTAAAAGATAAAAATTTCAGTTTTAAACATCTGGTTTCGGTGATAAATCTCGAATATGCCTGAAATTGGTATAGCTCTACAAAATTAATTGAATAAGTAAGTGCTGACTGTTGAGTTTAATTTTATGAAGAGATACTTTTGTGATATCCTCAGAGGCAGACTGTGTGCGATTCAGATGTCTAAAACACGACTTTACTGAAGCTTTACTCCTGTAATTTTGTTTTAGGCCCTTACATGGTCGAGGCCGAGGAGAACAAGCGCACGCGCACAGCCTACACCAGAGCGCAGCTGCTCGAGCTCGAGAAAGAGTTTCTTTTCAACAAATACATCTCACGCCCTCGCCGCGTCGAGCTCGCACTCACCCTCAGCCTCACCGAGAGACACATCAAGATCTGGTTTCAGAACCGACGCATGAAGTGGAAAAAAGAGGAGGACAAGAGGAGAGCCAGAGGAGTGGATCCCGAACAGGACTCCTCCATCACGTCCGGGGATCTTAAAGACGAGTCTTGCGTCGGCACGGGGACACTTGCGGGACCCCCTTCACCCATACACCCGCATGCACCTTCAGTTCCACAAGACTCTTAAAACACAAGACTGTGTCACGAGCGGAACAGTGTTTGCAACTGCAACCAGTGGCAAAAGACTGACAGCAGTTGTAAAACTCCAATATGTACAGTGCTATCTAACAGATTTGCAAATGGGGGCGCTCTCGATTGCCGCATTTTGGACATTGTTTGAAGGTTATGAATTTTATAGATAAAGGAATAGTTTCTTAATTTAAAAAGAAATGGTTAAATACAACACCATCCCAACATTGATCATATTTATATAGGTACCACAAACATTAAAGTGATGTGTGGCGTCATGTCATTGTTTCTCCATGGTGCTGCTCAAAAATGGCTCGAGTGTGTATTGTAATAAAATTTACATTTTAGTCCACACATTTTTTTATTTTATACTTTGTTTTATCATTTACATAATGCTAAATGTATATTTATGTAGTAGTTATTTATATGCTTCTGATTTGCTATCCCGTTTAAGCACAGACCTGAAACATAGGCTATACTTTTCCAATTTAAACAGTTTCCAATTTATGCTTTGGAGCTCAGACTTTGCCAACGAATTATTATGGGTGGATGTAGCATGCTTTTATTTTATTTTTAATCAAACCTACAAATATTACTAAATGCTAGAAAACTGCAACAGTAGCCTATAGTCTTGATGAAGCGTGTATCTGTCTAAAAGATACATCGTATCTTTGAATATTCTAGACATTCGGTTCATTAACCACTAGTTGAAGAATAAAAACAAAGTAGCAAACAGAAAATTAGAAGAAGAAAAAAAGATTCTGTTTATGGAAACAAATAGGTTACCTGTTTGCAAACAACAACAAAAAGATATATTAGTTACAAAATCAAGTGCTGCCGTTTGGTATCACTTCAACTTTATTGTAGATGTACAGAGAATGTATAGCCTACTGGCGCAAATCACAAATTGGCAAACGCAATCAATTTATTTCTAGCACATCCTCGATTTTTGGGTTTTGGTCAACACAAATCCTGGCGATCAAGAGTGTCAGCAAACACTTTAGCAATTACAGCTACCTTTTAAGTTATAGTTTGGTTTGAATGTCAGATAGGACAATACTGTGTAACCTGAGGCTGCAGATTTTTTTAACCTCTTCGATCGCGCACTCGAGCTCCGCTGCTCTGCGGTTCTTCAGGCGCTCGGACAGTTGACGCACAATGTCCGCTTTGTTGTTGAGACGCGCGCAAATGACAAAAGGGAAGCCAAAGCGCTCTTTGTACTCCGAGTTTAGATGGTACATGTGCGCAATCTCTGCGGAATCCAGCGTGGTCATACCGGCTTGACTCTGCTCTTCTTGGGACTCCGGTGTTAGAGTGCCGCTCTGGAGATCCCGGCCCGCCAAATCAGGATGACACCGCAGAATGCCCTCTTTACCTGAACACATTAATGTATACAGTGTATGGAAAGTCGTTCTAACAGTTCATCCTTAAAAGGTAACCGCATCTAATTTCGTGCTACTAAAATAATTTTTTAGGATGGAGTTGCTATTGTACAACCTTATGCGTTTATTCAATAGCTTATTAGGTTTTATTTATTAGTTTTCTCAGTAGTCTAAATATTCTGTTGTTAGTAACGCATTCAAAAATTAGATTTTGACACAAGGGGGTCTGTCACGGTTTATTTCAGATCACAAATATATTTTAATTAATATTTACCTGTCTTTCATGATTCTCGTTGCTTTCTATTTATCTACCCTTCGAATTGCTTTATAGGACCTTGATCACTGCGTAAAATAATAGGAAAAAGTATTTCATTGAATCGGGGACTTCAAATTACTATATCAATTAAAGTCACCTGGGACCATTAATGCAATCAGAAAGAATAATCAACTGGGGAAAAGGCTGAACTGTTTATTAACAGAGTCAAGCTTTAAAGAGTAAAAACTCTTTTAATGGGAAAACCTTTTTCTAGAGATATGCTAATGGTCTAATCGGATTCAATGATTTATGCTAAGCTAAGCTAAAAGTGCTCAGGCCAGTTGAATGCTAAAAAGGAGCCTATTTTCAAAACAAGTATTTACTTTTCTGTACATAAACCAGCACATAACTTATTATATTTGCAAGATCATAAAAATGTCATTTATTTTGATAAATCTATGTAACAGGAAAAAAATTACCTGAGTCCGGTAGACTGTGAATGAATTCCGATATGCGAGCCTCGATGTCTGCTAGATCTTTAAATGGTCGATAGGACCATATTGCGGCCGAGATGAGGGGGCATTTCTCAACCACATTACCAAATAATTTCACAAAATCTTCATATGCAAGAGCATTTACAACATTTATATCCATGGTTCTGCAGTGTGTCCTCTACAAGCTCTTCTGGAAATGGCAAAAGCCAATATTGAACGAGGTCATTGTCCGCTGGGGCGAGCGGGCTGGATTAGGGAGATTTTTTTTTACATAATTTCATATGAAGCCAAAATATCAACACCTTACGTCAGTAAAAAAATCCCCCATTTTTTCAGATGTAGCCTACACATTTATTACTGTTTCTCTTGACTAAACATTTTCTAATGTTGGACAGTTTATTCTGAAATCAGAGGCACTATTTGTGACCTATATCAAATTGAATCATCTCCTTTTTATCTTGATATGATTAGCCTTTTTGACCACAGGTTACAGGGCTGTGCAGCAAAACAAGCCCAAAGGCCAATGCCCTTAAAGTATATCATAACTCAACATATGTCAATTCCATACATAAAATAAATATTTTACAGTTACTGGTATAAAATTTCCACAAGGATCACTGCTAATCAAAAAATAGACCACAAAGGATCTTAAAAAGACTCTCCTTCAAAACTTATATGAGCTTATCATTCGTGGAACATCAAAATAGGAGTTTCATCATTGGTAGAAAAGTTAAAAATTGCAAACTTGGCAATGATGGTGCCACCATCAGTTTGACTACTGATGATACCAATAATGAGCAGAAAAAGTCACAAACAGGAGTATAGAAATGAAAAATGCTTTATTAAACACACGTTACAGGGTAAACATGTTTTTGTTTTTACCGTTTGCTGTAGCTTACAGCTGCGGTTACTTTGGATTTCAGTTGAAAAAAATGAATGCGCTTTTGTAAATATCTTCACTTCTGATGCACAATGGCGCCCCCCTATGTAGAACTATGATATAAAAATACACATTTCTTTAATTAAGTTTGACAAAATTATAAGACAAAAATACAGTTTGGTTTTATTTGCTCAGTTGTATCAAAAATGTCAACACATTTTTTAACAATTTGCATCTTACATAAAAATAAAAGTTCATATTATTCATTCATTTTCTTTTCAGCTTTGTCACTATTATTCTGGGGTCACCACAGTGGAATGAACCGCCAACTTATTCAGCATATGTTTTACGCAGCGGATGCCCTTCCAGCTGCAACCCATCACTGGGAAACACCCATACACACTCATTCACACACTTACTCTGCGGACAATTTAGCCTACCCAATTCACCTATAGCGCATGTCTTTGGACATTTGGGGGAAACCGGAGCACCTGGAGGAAACCCACGCCAACACTGGGAGAACAAGACAACTCCACACAGAAATGCCAACTGACCCAGCCGAAGCTTGAACCAGCGACCTTCTTGCTGTGAGGCGATCGTCCTACCCACTGCACCAGCGTGATGCCCCAGTTCATTCATTCATTCATTTTCTTATTATTGTCTTCACCGTACTGCCCGCCCCAGTTTATATTATATTATATTATGTACCTGCATTTACTCTCAAAACAAGAGCAATAAAAAACAAACTTTTTAAAAATATAATTGTCAGTGAGCAAATTAAATTTCTGCAAAAAATGCTAAGCAGACAGACTATTCCTGTTAGAACACACAACATATTTAAAGAACTATGATGAAACATCAATGCCCTAAAAACCAGAGCCTTAATAATGCTTTAAACCTGAATAAATATAATGAAATATTATAATAAAATAAAGAGTCTTTTTGTTATAAAAATATAGCAATTTCATTGTAGAGTATGCAAAATACAGCAAAAGAAATGATTTCTAAAAATTCTGTTTAAACATTTGTAAGGTTTGTTAGTCTTGTATATATTTTTAAGAAGCTTGCTGCACAAAATAATATTCAACAAATATTATTAATTGGGTTAGGATTAGGATAACTTTACAATATTTATTTAGCAATTGTTAGTTTACTCATTCTCAGGCCACCCAAAATGACGTTTGTCTTTCTGTAGAACATTAGAAAATAGCTGGTGATTCATACAATGCGAGTTATCACCTGAATACTGTTCAGTGAGGCAGTGGAGTGGCAGTAAAGGTAAAAATGTGGTAAATAATACTGACTTTCTTCCATATTATGCTTCATAAGACCTCAGTGTATCACCAGGAGGCACAAGTATTAAATATACATTCAACTCTTTCATCAAATGAATGCGTTTACTCGCCTGAAAACAACTCTGCAAATAATAAGCCGCTACAATACAGCCTGCTATACAGGCGTCCTGGTCTTTACACATGTTTTTCTTTTTTTGACCAGCAGACGGCGCTAATCTGTCTCAAATTTGAATTTGGATTTATTTAACTAGAAAAACTGCATTAATTACAAAAACATAATTACTGCATAAAATACATACCACAGAATCCTCTCAAAATACAAACTAAAAAAAGAAAAAAATATATTTAAAAAAATTAATTAGAATGGCTTTTATAAAAAAAGGGTAATGATACCCAGCAGGCACAGGACGTCAATGTGACGTCATATTGACGTTGTACCCCAACATCGAGGGACGTTGCATTTTGTTTGGAGATGAAAATCGGGTTTATGTCAGAACCTAACGTCTGACCAACGTCAATGTCTAACATCCAACCTAAAATCAACCAAATACCAAAGTGTAATGTAACAGCTTGACGTTGTGTGGACATTACCACTATGACGTCTATCAGACGTTGTATTTTGGTTGCCATACCTGATTAATAAATGTCAGCATTTTATGTCACTATCACATACAAGATGTTAGCTCGACATTGGATTTTGGTCACGACCTAAAATTAACCAAATATCAATGTCATTTGATGTCATTTTTGGAAGTCAAAAAAATGTTGTCCTTAGACACTGGGTAGACATTGAATTTTGGTCACCTGATGTCACGATGTAAATCTAACCTAACATTAACATCTAATGACATTCTGTGCATGCTGGGTACAGTTTTTGTCACTTTTTGACTGTAAAGGGTACAAGTGTGATTCCGAATTCTGGGTAACCAAAGGGTTAAATTAGTTTAGCCTGTGTATGATTTTAAGGTCTCAAAATATTGGTAGCCATTGAGATGCATTTTATGAATAACCAAGAATGTGTTAGCAGCAAATTTTTTCCTTCGATATGTTTCACTCCCAAAATACATTCTATACATTAATAATTCCTTCTGACACTTTCCAAAATTTCTATCGTACATTATAATGCTGTGTGTGTAAGGGTTTAATTAATGTATTAATGATTGAGACGTTAACTCAGACTCAAACAGGAGGTTCTGTTCTTACTGCTCCAGGACCATCTGCATCCGTGACTATCAGTGTATCTTCAGGCATCGCTGGTGCATTCTGGTATGCTATGTCATCGTGACTGTATCCTCCAACATTGTAATACAGCTGTAGACAGATATCATAGTCAGTGTGCATCCGCTGTGCGTTAATACATTTAGACAATAAAGTTCACATAAAAGTCACCCTCTCTTCTAAAGCAGCCAACTCTTTTTCCATGAAAGCCACAATTTTGGAGAAACAAGGCCGATCTACAGGATTCAACGCCCAGCAGCGACACATTACCTTGTATCTAAAGAAACAAACATGAATATATGAATATAACATGAATATAAACATGAGATGAATATAGCATGAAATATCATTTCCAGAGTGTGTGTATATATATATGTAATAAATAATAAAAAAATCAATGCATACTGAATTCATAGTAAAAGCGCAGAATAGTCATTATGCATTGCTCAGAAATAAAATCAGGAAACATTTCAATCTAAAGAAAAAATGATTTAACAAAGTATTATACTATTATTGTTATATGCAAAGAATATACAAAAATTAAGTCTGTTTAATTAGGATATAGAGATATATGTTTGAGTAAAACAGAACATAACTTTTGTTTATCTGTGTATCAGCTTAGGTCAGTTTATACAGTGTATTCGCAGGGTTTTAAAAAAATCCTAAAATGTTTTAAATCTCAGAAACAGAATTTCAGGCCTTAAAAAGTCTTAACTGTACTGAAATATTGAGTTGTAGGTCTTTAAATCTTTTTTAAACAGGTCTTAGTTTTCCTTTGTTCATGTATAACAGGAGTGCCCAAACTTTTTCATATGAAGGGCCGAAAACCAAACTTGATTGAGGCTAGTGGGTCGAAGGTAAATTAGATTAGATTAGATTAGATTCAACTTTATTGTCATTACACATGTACAAGTACAAGGCAACGAAATGCAGTTTCGGTCTAACCAGCAGTGCAATAGCAGCAAGTGCAGGATACAGGTATAAGTTGTAAAGTGCAGTTATAAAAAAACTATGGTGATATTTACAGATGGATGTACTATGAACATTATATACTGGTTGTATTAGCTATGAACAGATTTACAATAAATGAATATATGTAAAGGTTGCTATTAGTAATCAGAAGTGTGTAGGTAGATAAACATAATTACAAATGTATATGTACAGTGGGTGTGTACATAATTAGAAATGTCCGTGTGCAGTGGGTATGTACAGTTCAAATAAGTGAATCAGTGCAAAGTAGTGCAATGAATATGTGCAATTTTTAAATGTGCAAATGTTAAACAGTGCAGTGATTGTGAGGAGTATAAGTATAAATATTGTTGCCATGGGTAAATTCCTAATTTATTTAATAATATTTAAAAAGACTAGAAAACATTGCTTTATATTAACTAACACAGTATTATTTTTACATTTTATAATAAACTTATTACAGTGAAAACAAAACCATCTTATTTATAACAGCACTACACTAGTTTTTGCTTTGATTTGTTTCTGCAAAGTCCTCGATTCATTGAGTGACAGTTTTTACATTTTTAAAAGTCTGATTCATTTACAACATTTAATTGAACATTTAATTTGAGTTAGCTTTTTTGTAGCTCAGCAATAAAATTAAAAAAAGGTTACGTCAAGTTAGAAATGACAATCTCTGTGTTAAAGACATTCGACCCAACAATCTATATCAATCTCACTCTCCTATCAGATGGGATGGTGGGCCAAATCAAAGGTTTGGGCTTCTCTGAGGTATAGCTACTGTACCCACTCTGGCCAGTAACACTCATACACTCATCAACAATCCATCTCAATAAAGCGTTTAACTTTTTATATATAAATGTAATTTTTAACTGTATTTACCATAATGGTTTAAGTATTTTCCTTATGATAACATTTGCTTATAATGCATTGTTCTACATGTATTTACAGCTGAGCACACTGACCTGGACAGACTGTTGTGCATACATTTAGTTTATTATAGTTTCTAAAACATTAGTCATTTTGTTATTTTAAAGAAAGTTTATGTTGAAAGTTATATTTACAACTAGAGCTTGCTTATTTCGACACAATATTTAAAAGATTTTGCTAAGAAATATAAAAAAAAGATATATTTTTATTATCTCTTCAACTGCCCCACCAAGAAATTTTTTTTGGATTGGATTTCTTAACGCCAAACGTCTCTAGTTAACACACTCAATGCATTTTCTTTTCTACACATCCCATCATTTCTAAAATGTCAGCCTCTATCAAATGGTTGACATGTCGGTTTATGGTAAAAGTACCGGAATCAATACATGTACTATGAAAAATCTGAAAATATGAATGGTAAGACCAACTTATTTAAGACAAATAATCAAAATAAAACATTTCTGAACACTAAATCCTCTTTCTTTTTTTGAAATATGCCATAAAATATTTCAGATTCTCATTTAATATGTTTTCTTATATTTTGTTTTACAATAAAACCAAAATCAAGTGTAGTAGTGCAACAGGATTATGTTTTTTTAAAATTATTTTTTGTAAACTAAAAATGCTGTGTGTGTCCACCATTATTTAAAACAGTCAAAATATGGTCGACCATTTGGTAGAGCAGGCAGTTAAAGGGTTATTAAATTATTATTGTATTATTAAATGTATTCAATTATAATAATTGTTTTGATAGGGCAAATAAAAGTCTTTTCCATCTGGGCCATTTGAAAAACTCCTTAACATTTAGCTCTGTATGAGTCTAAAATTTGATTCATAATGGTGTTAAAAATGTCTTAAACTGAACTTGGTGAAACCTGCAGAAACCCTGTTATAGAAATTGTACAATTGGCGGCTTTTCTAAAAAATAATTGATATTACTGTAAAAAGCGTTACTTAAAAAAAAGTAAGTGAATGCGTTGACTTAACAGTTTATAACAAACTATGTGCATAATTATAAAACCTAAGTTAAGCCAACTTAACAGAGTTACAAAGGCTTTACTAAATTTATTTAGCGTAAAGTTGCGAATAGCTTTTTTACAGTATATTAGTATTTGATAATGGGCAACACAGTGGCGCAGTGGGTAGCGCTGTCGCCTCACAGCAAAAAGGTTGCTGATTCGAACCTCGGCGTGGTCAGTTCACATTTCTGTGTAGAGTTTGCATGTTCTCCCTGTGTTCATATAGCTTTCCTATGGGTGCTCCAGTTTCCCCCACAAGTCCAAAGACATGCCCTATAGGTGAATTGAATAAGCTAAATTGGTGTATGTGTGAGTGTGAATGCAAGAGCGTATGGGTGTTTCCCATTTCTGGGTTGTGGCTGGAAGGGCATCTGCTGCGTAAAACACATGCTGGATAAGTTGGCAGTTCACTCCGCTGTGGCGACCCCTGATGAATAAAGGGACTAAGCTGAAAAGATAAAGAAGCACTTACACAGACTCTGCTGCATAATAGGGCTGCTCCAGGTGATATCCACTTTCAATCATTCTGTAGAAAGTGTTGTTCACAGTTACACCAGGATATGGGGTGACTCCTAAAAGAGATGAATGTCCAATGAGTACATAAAAAAAACATTCATGGTGATCTGAACATTGGATTAAATCAGTTACAAAAATATTGTTTAATTCTTTATTTTTTCAATATTAGAATAAATTGTTTTAACGGGGGATTTAGGGCATCTCTTTCACGATCAATTTTGATAGACTACAAGCTGCTGAAGTGGAGATTTACAGTTCAGTACAAGAGAAACCACTCATTTTGAAGAAACAACCATAAAAAATAAGTATTGTGAAATATACAGACACACATTGAGAATGAGTTACAAAAGAAGCACACAAAAAAGTGCATTTTGATGTTTATTGATTGATAATAATAGCAGGTTTGTTATGCTGTCCCAGGAGAGAACCCTGAGCTTGGAGATAATTGAGCACAGGGCTCCCCGCCTGGTCAATGAGCATGTAAGGGGGTACGAGATCAGGTATTTCTCGAGAACTCCCCCTGGTAAAGGAGGAAAGGGGGAGATGGGGTGGATGGGGGGAGATTCTACATAAAAAGAAGATAATGGAGTAAAGCGAGACATGCTATTTATAGTGATTTTAGAATTATCCAATTGGCTTACTAATGATTACAGATGAGAGAAGAGCCGTGATCAATCATATCAGGTGCTCCTCTCCAAGTTAGTTTGTGAAATTTCATGCATAGCCAAAAAGTCCAAAATTTCAAAGCTGTCAAATGCATGAAAATACTGTGTTTTTTCCATCTAGTGTCTTGTCTTAAAAGAAGCGTTCAGAATGACGACGACCTGGAGTTAAGCACATTGTGAAAGCTCATATAAAGTGCTTTCATATATCTATACTGTAAAAATGATCTATAAATGAGCAGTTTTCTGTATTTTGTTTTCATCTTTTTATTTTTCCCCATTTATTGATGCTTTTGAATTACATTATAGGACCTTGATCTTTCTTCCAACAACTTGTTGGTCTGTAAAGGTGACTTTTATGAACATTTTTAATAGTTTAAAGTGATTATTGTCTGAGTTGGTGTTGTACATTATGCTACAAAAACCTTGTAATAAACTGCCAGTACATTTTCTGTTATTTTACAGACTTATTGCTTATTTCAAACTACTAAAATGTCAATAAAAGGGACTTTGTAGAGTAACTGTAGAGTAAGATTTTCAACATCAAAAGTCGACAGAGCAGAGATAAACGTCTCATAACTGTAAATAATCACTTGTGGATCTTGTCGATTAACAGATATTTTTGAACAGTGTACTTAGCATTGATGCACTATAAAAGAAAGAGACACCTAGAGAAAAGATCTCCCAGAGCAGAATGCCATAGGCCCAGATGTCACTCTCCATTGTGTAGATGCCTTTAAAAATACTCTCAGGAGCCATCCACTTCACCGGCAAACGCACCTGCAGAAACAGTTACATTTACATGACAGCTAAATGAAGAGCAGTCACATCAAGACATAAAATAATAATCAAGTTATACCTACATTTCCTCTTACAACGTAGTTGGAGTCATGCTCAATGTCTCTGGCAAGACCAAAGTCAGCGATTTTCACCTGTCTGCCGTGTGTCACCAAAACATTTCTGGCTGCCAAGTCCCTGTGGATGCACTGCAGGCACAAATCATTCACTTAAAGCATGCGTCTCAAACTCAATTCCTGAAGGGCCACAGCTCTGCACAGTTTTGCTCCAACCCTAAACAAACACAGCCGATCCAACTAATCAAGGTGGTCAAGACTACTAGACACTAATAAACAGGTGTGAGTTGGAGGTGGTTGGAGCTAAAATCTGCAGAGCTGTGGCCCTCCAAGAATTGAGTTTGAGACCACTGATTTAAAAGAACAGCTCACACAAAAATTACAATTCTGTCATCATTTACTCAGCTTAAGGCTGTTGCAAGTCTGTATTAGTTTCCTTCCACAAAAGAAGACACTTTGAAGGATACTGATAAACAAAAAGTAGTGAAATCATTGGGGAGCAACAATGAATTGTTCGCACATGTTCTTCTATATCTTCTTTTGTGTTTGGTAGAAGAAAGAAACTCTTAAAAACTTGAGGGTGAAGGTGGTACAATTTCATTTTTCACTATCCATTTCTCATTCATACAATTTAGTACGATTTTCTCATCCCCCAATGACGGTTGGGTTTAGCTACGCCTCCTGTTTTAAAATTTGACATTTTTGTACAACTGAACTCGAATACAGCTTGAGTACAAATTACCCCCTAAACTGATAAAATGTAAAATAGTTTCATTCCCTTGAGAGATCCGGCTTGTATATCTAAAAATGATTAATATAGGCTCACCGGTCCAACTGCTCGTTAACACAAATTTCTAATCAGCCAATCACATAGCAGCAACTCAATGCATTTAGTCATGTACACATGGTCAAGACGATCTACTGCAGTTCAAACCGAGCATCAGAATGGGGAAGAAAGGGGATTTAAGTGACTTTGAACGTGTCATGATTGTTGGTGCCAGACGGGCTGGTCTGAGTATTTCAGAAACTGCTGCTCTACTGGGATTTTCACATACAACCATCTCTAAAGAGTACAGAGAATTGTCAGAAAAAGAGAAAATATTAATTAAGCAGCAGTTATGTGGGCGTAAATGTCTTGTTAATGCCAGAGGTCAGAGGAGAATGGCCAGACTGATAGAATAGTAACTCAAATAACCACTCGTTACAATTGAAGTACACAGAAGAGCATCTCTGAACACACAACACGTCAAACCTTGAGGCGGATGGGCTACAGCAGCAGAAGACCACACCGGGTGCCACTCCTGTCAGCTATGAACAGGAGACTGAGGCTACAATTCGCACCGGCTCACCAAAATTGTACAATAGAAGATTGGAAAAACGTTGCCCAGTCTGAAGCGTCTCGATTTCTGCTGGGACATTCAGATGGTAGGGTCAGAATTTGGCATCAACAACATGAAAGCATGAATCCATCCTGCCTCGTATCAATGGTTCAGGCTGGTGGTGGTGGTGTAATGGTGTGGGGGATATTTTCTTGGCACACTTTGGGCCTATTAGTACCAATTGAGCATCATGTCAACACCACAGCCTACCTCAGTATTGTTGCTGAGCATGTCCATCCCTTTATGACCACAGTGTACCCATCTTCTGATGGCTACTTCCAGCATGATAACGCATCATGTCATAAAGCGCAAATCATCTCAGATTTCTTGAGCATGACAATAAAGTGAAATTAAAGTTCACTGTACTCAAATGGCCTCCACAGTCACGTTTTTACGTTTTTTTCCACAGTCTCAATCCAATAGACCACCCTTGGGATGTGGTGGAACGGGAAATTCGCATCATGTATGTGCAGCTGACAAATCTGTAGCAACTGCGTGATGCTGTCGTATCAATATGGACCAAAATCTCGGAGGAATATTTCCAGTTCACTGTTGAATCTACGCCACGAAGGATTAAGGCAGTTCTGAAGGCAAAAGTGGGTCCAACCCTGTACTAGTATGGTGTACCTAATAAAGTGGCCGGTGAGTGTAGGTTGTTGGATACTCATTTAGTGCATCATACTTTAGAGTTAGCATTAGAAAAAAGTATCAAAAGAACTTGTAAGTTTTATCTAAGTTTTAGTGAAAAGCAGGAAGTTTCAGGATCAGAAATCAGCTCACATTTTTAGCGGACAGGAACTGCATGCCCTTTGCGACTTGAAAAGAGAAACTCAGAAGGTCATCATAGGTGAGACTGTGAAGTTCCTCTTCTTGATGCTTGTCTTCACACTGAAGCATTTCTTCACAGAATAAACATAAGATAGTTATGTTAAATGTCAAAGATAGATTAGATTTTTATTCATACTTTTGTTTATTTATAAAGTAAATGTAAAAAAATGAACATATGGAAATTCTATAATGATATATTTGCTTAGTAAACATTAATGTTTTATGATCTGATGTAATTTAATGTGTGAAAAATTAAGCAATAAAAAACTAATATTTTATACAGTTATATAAATAAATGAAAAATAAAAGTATAAAAAGAAAAACTGATACATAAATACACAACATACAATACCTACATACCTTACAAAATTTAAATTTTTGTGCAAACATTTTTTAATTCTGCTTTTTGAAATATTAGCCACTTCTGATCAATTTAATGCATTTTTACTTGACCAGATGACCAGATAACGAATGTTTGTTGTGTACCAATTCAACTTATTAAAGTGATAGTTCACCCAAAAATAAAAATTCTGTCATCATACGCTCATTGCCAACTGGTTTCAAAACTGTTTGCGTGTCTTTCCTCTGTTGAACACGAAAGAAGATATTTTGAAAAATGCTGGAAAGCAGGAGCCATCAACTTCTATTACATTTTATGTTCCCATGGTTGTTGATGGCTGCTGCCTTCCAACATTTTTCAAAAGATTTTCTTTTGTGTTCATAAAAATTCATAAAAATGTAGAACCAATTGGGTGTGAGTAAATGGTGAGGATATATTCATTTTTGTCTGAACTATCCTGAAAAAACATGACATTTAATGAAAATCTGCCTATTTAGATCTGTTTTAAACACCCATTTTTCTCTTTCTCCACATACCCTCAGCAGGAGACCCTGAGCTGATGCTGCCTCTCAGAAGCGCCTCGTTTTCATTCTCCTGTTCTTTACTAGCAGGAGTCACATTCAGGCATTGGCTGTTATCAGACAGAACATACTCACTGTGGAAAGAGAAGCACATTGTCTGTTACTGCATGACAGGTTATTCATTTGTATACTCCTTTACATTTACACTTCCACAGCTTTTTTATGTGTGCTTTGTCTAAAAGGCCACCAATGTAACTTGCTGCCGGACACTTATGCAAACCTGGAGTTTCTGTTCTGCTGGAAATTGTGGTAGAGGCCCCTGAACCTGTCCTTGTTAAAAGCATCCGTCAGATATTTGTGAAAACATTCTCTGTTGCTCTTCAGGTAATTCAGGAGATCTCCATTACAGCAGTACTGGAAGATCAGGTAAACAGGACCTGCAGAGCAATGAAATCTATCTAATTTTGTGCTTAAACAATAAACATCTATTAGGTAAAATTGAATTGAGAGATAAAATGATTATCATTATTAAACAGCAAAAATCAGTCCAAGGCGCTACAAAAATGTGGAAATTTTTTTAAAAAGCCTTTATTCACATGGCTAATCCTTAAAAAACCTACACGTTTCGGCAAAAAACTGCCTTCATCAGGGTAACAGAAACACGTTTGCTAAATCGCATATATGTTTTTAAGGATTAGCCATGTGAATAATAATAATTATTATTTATAACCTTTATTTTACCAGGAAGACACACTAAGATTAAAAATCTTTTTATAAGAGCTTTTTAATGTTTTTTCCACATTTTTCCAGTGCCTTGGGTTCATTTTTGCTGTTTATTCTGATGAATCCCTCACCCAAACACAGTATTTAAGCTACCCATGAGCACTTTGGATCATTATTATTATTTTGCAGGGAAGCCATAGAAGAGCTGTTTTTCAAAAAATTTGTAACAAATTTACAAACATTCTTAAAGGCTATTTTTGATAATGTAAAGAACTTAACATTTTAATATATATCTGATAAAAAAAATAATAGGAAAGGCTGCGTTGATGTTGAAGGTGCTTAAATGCTACTTGTCACTTGTTTAAATAGCTGACTAGTTCATATTAGCATATTTCAGAGTTAAATGAATCTTAAATGAGACACTGATATAAATAACACTTTCAGATTCCTCTCATTTATTGGTGTTAATCTGCACCTGGTGGTTGTTTCCTTAATTATCTGACAAACTATATTTAACTGGCAACAGTTTCAGTTGTGTTTCAACATGAGTCTGGAATTGCATGGCACAATTACAAACCTTTCTTGGCCTGGTTAGACAACCGTGCTGAACTATGGTGGACTGGTATAGCACATATATGTGCATGACGTTACCACTCTCTAGCATAGCTGCCAGATTTCAATAGCTGACTATGCGGAACCATGCTATTTATTTATTTACTTATAGTTATTCAATGAAGTAAGTATCAGAAAAAAAGAGTCCCGAAAACAAAAATATCTCATCTTCCATATCTGTGTTTAGATTACACTTACATTACCAGGGCAATGACTGACACATTTGCATTACATTTCAAAGAGTTACGTTATCAGCAACACCAGGGAAAATAAAACCACTTTCGTGCTGACTGAAGCAGATCGCCATGGAATTTAACATTTAAGCAAACAGAACTGTTTGGCTCAACAGTGGAATAGCGGCTAAAGTCACTCACTCATTTAAGTTACACAAAACAAATGGTAAATCAGTTATTTGAAGCTGAAATCACTGAAAAGATTAAATGGCCAGCCCAGAGTCCTGACCTAAACCTAAATGAAAATCCTTTTCATCGAGGTTTGGCTAAGAAACTTGTCAGTCAGTGAACTGCGGAAAAGACCAAGATCAAGATCCCACCGTTTAAAGTTGCTCACTTCCTATGCATTTGTACATTTCCAAAAACTAACCAAAAAACTCAAATTTCTTCAAAAAATTCATCTAAACACTAAAATTCCTTCAAAATTTTACCAATGCAGATGACACTACTTTTGAAAAAAATCAAGCCTTTATAAGTGGTTCTCTAAATTTGATCTTTACCTGTATATACGTGTGTGTCTGCAACCGATAATACAATTCACAAACCCACAGCCTCTCCAAATCTTACCTGATCCCGTGCAAGCACCAAGCAGGTTGACAATGTTCTCATGGTGTCCAATATGAGTCAGCATTTTCAGTTCAGACATCAGAGCTTCCTTCTCTACTGCCTGGTGCTTATCTGTTTAATCCGCCAAGCATATAAATATTCATTTCATCTCAAATAATTATTCATAACAGTTTTGTCATTACTTACCTTTTAACATTTTTACCGCTACCTGAACAGAAACACCCGGCTTGCTGATCCCATATGCTGTAGCCTGAACAACCATCCCAAAAGCACCAGATCCAAGTTTATTCCCTTTGGAAACCAGTATTGGGTAGGTTACTTCAAAATGGTAATTAATGACTAATTACATTATAGCAGGGGTCAGGAACCTTTTTTCAGCTAAGAGCCATTTAGAATTTTTTGGCAAATGCATTTTTTTAAAGAGCCATTAGGGATATATATGAAGCATCACGTGTTTAGCAAGTCCATGTTAATAAAGGACAATTTGTAGAATTTCTTTCTTTTCACCACTCATGAACATTGTTTGAATTTTATAGCACAAGGTAACCATCGAAATATAAATGCCCTTTATTGGTGTCGCGATTCAAGTTAGTCCAGAGCGCCGCACACGCGCATTGGTTCAACGTCCTTTTATTCTTATTCATTTTGTTGTAAAAATATACAATAAAAATGCCATTTTAATTGTATTTTCGAAAGGAAACTGATTTTTAGTGACAGTTTAAATTTTTTATTGAAGGGAGAAAGCTGGAGAGCCACATATTTTTGGTCAAAGAGCCATAGGTTCCCTACCCCTGCATTATAGTATCACTTTATTTTGATGGTCCCTTTAACGCATTTTGTTGAATTTAAGCTACATTGCATCTACACGCCAACTAATTCGCATTAGATTATAAGTAGACTGTTAGGTTGGGTTTAGGGATAGTGTAAATTGACATGTATTTGCAAAGTTTCTTTTAGTCAGTTAAATGTCGGTTGAAGGAGCAGTATCAACAGATATTAGGCAGACAGTCTACAATTACTCAAATGAGAAGTAATTGGCATTTGCAATGCAACTTTTTGTCAATAAAACATGCAATAGAGACCATCAAAATAAAGCGTTACCCATTATTAAAATGGTAATTTCTCATAGTAATGTCTCGTATTTAACTCAGCAGTAAGCAGTTTAATTACCTGACTCAGTATTACTTAAAATATCTACAAATCTTAATGCATTAAACCATAGAAAGTAAATCCTTTTAATTATTTACATTTGAGTCCAAGGGCCTTGTTTTTAGCTGTTAGAAACATAAGATGTAAATACGTAAAATACGTAAAAACGTCAAATGTAATACTTAAAGTAACACCACTTTTTTGGAAATAGGCTCATTTTAGCCTCCTATAGTGATAAACTGTTGAGTTGTATAACTTTTAAATCCATTCAGCTGATCTCCGAGTCTGGTGGGAGCACTTTAAGCTTAGCTTAGCATAAATCATTGAATCAGATTAGACCATTAGCATCTCACTTAAAAATGTAAAAAGGTTTTGATCGTTTTCCTATTTAAAGCCTGACTCTTCTGTAGTTACATCGTGCACAAAGACAGATGGAAAATGAAAAGTATTTTCTAGATCAGTATGACGAGTAACTTCGCTCTCATTCCGGCTTAAAGGCAAATTTATTTAAAGTCACTGTAATAAAATTACCTAAAAATGAACAGTAACCCAGTACATAGGTGTCAATTTCAGTTCCTGGAGGGCCACAGCTCTGCACAGTTTATTTCCAACCCTGCTCCAACACACTTACCTGTAGTTTTCAAACAAGCCTAAAAGACTCAATTAGTTTGATCAGGTGTGTTTAATTAGGGTTGAAACTAAACTGTCCAGAGCTGGAGCCCTCCAGGAACTGAAATTGACACCCATGCTTTAGTATTTCAGTAGATAAGTAATTTAATTAATGTAACTACATTTAAACTAAGTATATCCAACACTGCTAGAAACACATGAAAAACACTGAGGTGGTCTTACAGCCCAGTAGGTCCGGGAATTGCAATTGACTGGAGCGGATCGGCATGGAATGGAATGTTTAAGAAAACAGAACTGTTTGGCTCAATAGTGAAAACATGCCTGAACCTGAAATCACTGAAAAGATTATATGGCCAGCCCAGAGTCCTGATCTAAACCTAATTGAAAAGTTTGGCTAAAAACTCACTACAGTCCTAACACTGTAGAAAAAACTGAACAAGAGCTGATCAAGATCACACTATTTAAAGTGCTCAGTTCCTATTCATTTTTAAATTTTCAAAAACAAACCAAAAAACTCGAATAAACGCTAAAATTCGTTCAAAATATAAACAACACAGATTGCATTACTTACAGTAACTACATTTTAGTACATTCAAGTACATCCAACGCTGCTAGAAACACATGAAAAACATTCATACTCCATTTATCATTTGTAGAAAGTCAAAATAATAACAATCTTTACCAAGTTCGAGATTTTCGCGAGGAAATTCCCATTTCAGGTCATATTTAAAGTCTCTGAAGTCAATATAAATGTAGTCGTTGTCGTTGGGTCCGATCATCTGAATCATCTGGATCTGACTCTGGTACTTCGGTTTCTGTGAAGAAAGAGTGTCAGTGTTAGTTTCAAGGTGTGATCCATGAAATTTGGTCATCATGACATAACTATAGGTTTACCTTAACTCTGATGAAGATGATTAATGCAATGATAATCATGAGGAGTATAAAGATGAGCAGGAAACAGATCACATAATCAGTGTGGGACTCTGAGGGGAAACAGTTGCATATAAAAAAAGTCAACTAGATGATTTTTTTGAGGAATATATTTTAGTAATGCAACCCAAAAAATAGTTTAAGTTGAAATATTTATGAAAAAATAAAAAAGTTTTCATAAAAAGCAACCCCTGAAAATACAAAGAATAACACCTGCTGAAAATCGCTATTAATAAAGACAGGAAAAATGATTTGGTATTGTGTTTCATTTCAGTTCTGTTCCTCTCTGTGTGGTTTGGAAATATTCCACACATATTTACATACAAAATATGTAAATATTTAGGGTAATGTTTTCCGCCGTTAGACTTCGAATACTGTTTAAATTTTTGGCTCCAGTATGATTGTTTTAATGTTTTAAAAGTCTCTTATGATGAAATTCAGCTTTGTCATCATATGAATTTTAATATTACTGTATTTATGGGATGACAAAGCTGAATTTTCAGCATCATTCCTATTTCTAATCTTTATAGTCACACAATCCTTGCGATGCTCACGATGTTCAAGACACATTTGTTATAAATATCAATATTGAAAATGGCTGACCTGCTGATGATTTATTTTTAATAAAGATCAAAAGAATGTTTCTTTGTAATAGAATGGTTTTGAACCATCTTTTCTGTCACTTTTGATCAATTTAATGCGTCCTTGCTTAATAAATCAATTACCTTAATTCTAAAACAACCCTTGGGGTAACTGAAAAACTGTAAAAAGTTACAAAAACACTAGTAAGATCTAGTAAAAGTCAATGTTACATCATGCATTCAGTTATAGAAATGTTCAATTTAGGTTTATACTCACTGGTTTGCACTAGTATTTTTTCACTGCAGCCAGTCCCTGCAACATTAGTGATACAGCATTTGATAAGATGGTCCTCGCTTTTCAGGTGTCTTCTGGAAAAGTCGATTTTCTTCTGACAAAACTGATCTGAATCTGTAAACGCTGGCTGGTCAGCAGCTATATCTTTCCAGTCTTCACGATCACATCTGTGAAAATATTTAAAGTGTTTTAAGTATTATGGCTGTTTATGACATTAAATCCTTCCCACAAACATTATTTCTAAATATCCTGGAAGTACTTTCTTCAAACATTACTTGCGCCACATATAATTTAACCAAATAAATACAATAACTTTAAAAACAATCAATTTGTTTACAAATTAGTTCAACATTATTGAAGCTTTTGATTGCTCACTTTTGTAATACATGTAGTTTCACAGATTTCCACACAATAACTTAAATACAGCAGTATAAGTGATTTATTGTCCAAAATATGTCTTAATATTTACAATATTTGTCAGTTTTGCTTTTTATCTGTAGATTCCAGCTGATTTCGCCATCTTAAATAACCAAAAGTAATGTATCGACTACTTCTATACTATATTTTCTACTATTTTCCAAACAATAATCTTTGATTTATTTATATTTATGTCAATTGTTTGATTTGACTTGATCATTTCTATTGTGCTCACCTACAAGCAGAAAATATTTGTATAAAACATCTATTGTTTGTATTATATATGCTACACATCATTAATATAATCATAAATAGTTTTGAACCTAAGAACGATTCCTGCGGTACACCACAAGTTATTCCCATATATGTACATTTATGTTCAGCAAATTGTGTCTTAGAAAATAAACAGCTTAAAAACATAGGGCACTATCATACACCCAGCGCAATAAGGCGCAAGACATGTTTTGCTCGATTTGTTGCTATTTTCAGACCAGCGCATCTCTAATTTTCACATTTTGCACCACGTTGTTTAAATAGCAAATCCATTTGTGCTACTTTGCGGACTCATAGGTGTGCCGGTCTATAAAGGAGGTGTGTTAAGGCAGATTGTTGGCACGTTGCTGAACTGATATAGACCACGCCATTGACCAAAAGCTGGTATAAAGTCCAGCACAGAGTGAGTTAGTTATGTGCCTATGCACATTTAAACGCTTAATACACACAGGATGTACAACCGTACACAAATATCTTTACATATGAAAAAAATAAAGGATTAAACCATAACAAAAAATAATTATTTTCTACATAAATACAAAAACCACTGCCTCCATGCCTCATCTCGGGGAGCTTTTTTCAGTTTATTCACAACAATTAGCCTTTTTATAATAATGTTATTATTATAAGCAGTATTATTTATTATATGTATATTTATATTCACCTTAATTAAAACAAGTTTAGATTTGTCCACCTGTCAGGTTTTGGAAACGTTTGCATAACCATATGGGGCATAAGAATAGGACCTGTGTTTAGGTATAACTCAGTTTGTTGACCACACTTTGATATTATTGTTCATTTATTTGTTTGCTAGTAATTAGAACTGACTTTAGAAATAGTTTTGAAACAAATCTTTATGATTAAACAACTAAATTAAAAATAATGGATGTCTTCAGTGGAGTGTGTACAACACCGTTTCCTCATCCACAAAAGTAAAGGTGTATAGTAAAGAGTAAAAGTAAAGAGGCCGAATAGAGGAGGCTCATTCTTTATCCTCGTGTAGATGGTCTGTTAAGCTGTTTTCTCACTAGTGAAGCATTCAGTTTGTCCATTCAGTTTTTTCACATACAAAGTCTGCCATGTAAATAGCAAATGCACCATGGCGTGACGCAACTGACTTTTAAATGGATTTGTTTAATACACATTGTGCTCAAAACACACCCATAACTCATTAAGAGAATAAGCTCAACCCTGTTAGACCGTGCGCCTCAACACAAACTGTATTTTTCCATCCTTAAAATAGCAAATCCATTAATAATTTGCGCCATGTGCTTTAAAATTTGTGCCTAGATCGCCCTTGGAATCTTTAAATGAACCATTTTAGACATTGTGAGAAAAAAAGGTGATGCTGCATTATTAAATTAAAATTTTATAGTTTTTTTTAACCTAAAAACTGATGTATATAATTGGTTCATTTTAAAGGTTGATGACTTACTTAGCAAAGGATGGGCAGATCTTCCAGAATACAGTCACAGGTAAAGGGCTTTCAGTCTCACAAGTGGTGAAGCTTGAATTTTTATGTATGGCAATTTCAGGAATATCTGCAAAATGCATCGCAAATAATTCATTTTACATTTAATACTTTTTATGACTATGTCGGAACTTTTATGACTACTCACCAAAGATACACAGAGATATATTCCTCATGACTCTGTATTCCTGAGTCTCCAGTTTCATTTGATACTGGCCTGGTTCAGGGTTACACAGCTTAAACGTCCTGAAGGGAAAATAAACAGAATAAGTAAACCCAACAACACAAAGCATCATCTGCTTTTAAATGGCGGCATGATGTAAATACCTGGTAAAATTAGATTGGGAAGTTTCTGTGCACTGTATTTGGGTTTGATTTGGTGTGATCCAGTAACACTGGGCTTTTGGGTAGGAGAAAACCTGAGACTGGAAGCAGAAGCTTGTCTTATTTTTTGCTAGTATGCTGTTGTTCTCGTTCAGATGCAATATCTCAATTTTGTCATGTTCTGCCAAGGAAGGATCACAGATAGAAAAATATCAAAGTCATTTTTATTTGCATGACAAATCAACCTCAATTAGCATTAGAACGAAGCATTATGCAATTCTAAATTTGATTTGCTCATTGTTTTCTGAATGCTGAATATGAAAATATGGCATAATATGTTTATACTGTGCTTAAAAGTCATTTTACTCCTGTTAAGAATAACTTCAAATAGGACTGACCTTGAAATTTAAAGTCATTTTGATCTCCACTTTTTATAAATCAGATCACATATATTAAAATATTTTTTAAATTATTATTTTAAAGAAACATTTGAATAAATAAGGGAATGGTTTTACTCACCAAAGACCTTGACATAGGTGCTGCAGTTTCGGGGGTCTTTAGCATCTGATGTGCAGAGGTAAAGCCCATTGTGTGCCATATTAACCGATTCGATAAAGAGGTGCTCCGTCCAGTGAATAAAATGTAATGAGGTGATTCCTTTGACCTGAATAAAGTGCAGAAACAAATAAGCTAAAACATTAGCAAACGTTCGGAGCAGTGAAAGTATGTTATTTCTCCATCCACATCTTACCACTGTGTTATTAAAGTGCCATTTCAGTCCTGGATTTGTCAAATCTTTTTTGGCAGCTCGAAGCAGCAAAGATTGACCAGATTTAAGATATATCATATTTTGAGACTTTTGCTTATCCTCCTCTTTATCCAGATCTGTAAGAGAACAGCAAATTTTCAATGTTTTATTTCTAAACTGAAAACCCTACACTCCTATATTATCAAAATAATATTTGCTGTCAAACTGATGAAATTTTGCTTGAACATTTTGAAGTGAGTAATAAAGCTTGGCTTATATTGTCGTGGATGACATATATAGTATATCTCAATACGCTGACTTTCATCTAAAGTTATTGTTTGTACACAAAGTTCTGAACAGACACAAAGCAGCTTTAACTTACCTTAAAAATGCATTGAATTAACTTGTGTGCCACATATTGCTATATTTAATCAACAAAACTGTCACAGAATCACTTCTAATTTGGGATTTAGACAGGCGGTTTAATATTGTTCAGAATAACAACATTAATACAGTATGTAACTCTCTCTCTCTCTCTCTCTCTCTCTCTCTCTCTCTCTATATATATATATATATGTATATATATATATATATATATATATATATATATATAATACTTCTACATTCTTTACTACTAATTTAGTATGTTTTTTGTACCCTTAAATTCACCTAAATGCTATCAGATGCAGCTGCTGCACTATATTTACCTTTTACTATGTTTAATATTTATTAATTCATTTTCTTTTTGGCTTAGTTCCTTTATTAATCAGAGGTCGCCACAGCAGAATGAACCGCCAACTTATCCAGCACATGTTTTACGCAGCGGATGCCCTTTCAGCCATAATCCAACACTTAATATATTTACTATAATATTTACACTTGTTTCCCAGCACATTGCTAGGTTGTGGCAGGAAGGGCACCCGCTGCATAAAATATATGTCAGAGTAGCTGGTGGATCATTCCGCTGTGGCGACCGCTGATAAATGGAAAATTAGAAAACTGGAAAATAAGATGGAAATATACAGTTGAAGTCAGAATTACTAGCCTCCCTTTGATTTTTTTTTTCTTTTTTTAAATATTTCCCAAATGATGTTTAACAGAGCAAGGACATTTTCACAGTATGTCTAATAATATTTTTTCTTCCAGAGAAAGTCTTGTTTGTTTTATTTTGACTAGAATAAAAGCAGTTTTTAATAAAAAAAAGAAACATTTTAAGGTCAAAATTATTAGCCCCTTTAAGCTATATTTATTTTCGATAGTCTACAGAACAAACAATCATTATACAATAACTTGCCTAATTACCCTAAACTGCCTAACCTAATAAACCTAGTTAAGCCTTTAAATGTCACTTTAAGCTGTATAGAAGTATCTTGAAAAATATCTAGTCAAATATTATTTACTGTCATCATGGCAAAGATAAAATAAATCAGTTATTAGAAATGAGTTATTAAAACTATCATGTTTAGAAATGTGTTGAAACAGTCTTCTCTCCGTTAAACAGAAATTGGAGAAAAAATAAACAGGGGGCTAATAATTCAGGGGGGCAAATAATTCTGACTTCAACTGTTTATATATTTATATATTTAGAGTTTTTATTCCAGCAGTGATGCATTAAATTAATGAAACGTGACAGTTAGGCCATTCATAATATGACCCACATAATAATAATAATAAAGTTCTGTTTAAATTAAATTATGCTCTTTGGAAGAAAAAATAAGACATTTTCCAAAGAAATATTAAGTAGCACAAGTGTTTTCAACACTGATAATGAGAATAGATAAATGTTTATTGAGTACCAAATCGAATGATTTCTAAAGCATCATGTGACGCTGAAGACTGGATTAATGTGCCTGAAAATTCAGCTTTGCCATCATAGAAATTACATATTAACCCTTTAACAGGTATTGAAACCAGCTGGTTGACCTTTTATCCATAGGTTATCATTATCATAGATTATCATGATATTTATCAAAGTTGTGTCAGTATATTATTCAATCCAATATGTGGGCCAAAAAAGATTTCTTTCAAGTAGAGCACCTTAAAGGGTTAATACCATATGTTAAAACAGAACACAGTTGTGACAAAATAATCTAAATTTTACTGTATTCTGATCAAATAAACGCTGCCTTGGTGAGAATAAGAACACTGAATATAACAATTAAATAAAGAAAAAAGCATACCATAATGATAGACCTCAGTGCATTCTTCTCCCAGAGCATTACTGGCACAGCACTTCTGATTTGGACTTTCAGAAAGATATTCATAATAACTTCTCAAAGTGCTCTCTGTCTTACACGTACTACTTTTCATGCCCTCCTCTGGATCTTCACTAAATAAAACACAAAATCAAATCACAGTGACAAATAGCATCTTTTCAGACACCATATGGGCAACCATAACTTTCTTCTTACCGGTTCCCATACCACCAGAGAGCTGGTTTTGGGTTCCCCTCAGAAGTGCACACTAACTGAGCTAGATTGTTAGACCCTGGCTTTAAAATAGCTTTGACAACCGGAACCGATGGCCTTCCTAGAGACAACAAAAACACATCTAAAACAATTCATGCAGGATGAAGTCACTTTTTAAAGAGATGCTTTATGAGTTCCTCTATTTGATAAGCGTTTGACTTACTTTGTGTTGCCCGAACAGCCGTAACAGTTTTATTGCCACAGATTACAGAGTATTTTTCATTTCCCAATTTTTTTATGCGTTGTAACAAACGCGTAGAAGAATTTGTCCTGTAGGAGGAATTTGAAGGGTTGTATTTTATTCATTATTCAACCAGAAATATAGTTTAGATGATAAGCAGCATCACTATTAGCAATTTATCACTAATATCATGTGACGCAATTGAGCAAACAGTTTAAACTTGCATTAACAAATGAACCATCATCTATCCAAACCTTTGATGGCAGAGACATTTACGCCCATCGGAGCTGTTTTGTTCGCATGGACTGTAAATTTCCACCGTTTGACCTTCAGTGACATCCAGTTTGATTGGGTCAGAACTCATTAAGTCAGTCTCTTCCAGCGTGCATCTTACAGTCTGAAAAAAAAGCATGTTCTTTAACACCCAATCATCCTCACCATCATTACTAAAAATAAACTTATTCTGATGGTAAAATACAAATGTCTGTGGTCATTACGGCAATTTCTGTAAAATCAACAGTTCTGCTTTTATTTTTAGCTGATTTTAACTACTTGAAAACTGGCTGAATGACACAGATAAAAGTAAGTTTAAATAGTTAGTTAAACGAATCTGACATCAACATTTATTGTCATTAACTTAAAATTCACTACTTTCATTTTTATTCAAACTAATTACAATTCTGTCATCACTTACAATTCACTAGTCACAATCCTGTTTAAGTTTCTTTTTTCAGTTGAAGATATTTTGAAGAATGCTGGGAAATGGTAGCCACTGATTTTCATATTTGTTTTTTTTACTATTGATGTCAATTATTACAGGTTTATTATTATATTCTTCAAAATATCTTCTTTTGTGTTCAACAAAAAAACAAAAAACAAAGATTTGGAACCACCTGAGCATAAGTAGCTTAAATAAAAAGCATTTTATATTTGGTGGTGAATTATTCCTTAAACATGTATTACAGTCCAAAAGTAAAGGTGTTTTATTTTTACATATTCTTTACAAATAAATACTCTCTATTACTGTATAATATTCTTGAAATGTTCATTTGCATGTTCAAATGTAGGTTAATTTTTTTAACTTATTTTGTAAAACAAGCTGCTTTTTTCACCAGAGCTGTATATATCCTAGTCTAAAACATAATAGAACATAATATATTGCGTTTTTAAAATGCAATGGAATGAACAATGTTTAAAAAAAAAACATACTGAATTATATGGTTTTCTCTCAAGACATAAAAACAAATGTGATCCTTGGTGGGTCTAAATGTTTGGAAAATAAACCCTAAGACCAACTTTATATATCGCAGCTTGCTTCATGCCAAAATGAAAATTCCATGGGTGAAAAACTTAAGATACCCTTACAGTTAACATGGGAATTGAGTTTCATATTAATTTTTCCTATAAATTGATGTCAATTATTACAGGTTTATTATTACATTCTTCGAAATATCTTGTTTTGTTTTCAACAGAAATAACTCATAAAGATTTGGAACCGCCTGAGCATATAGGTGACTTAAATAAAGGGCAATTTTGTATTTTGCAGTGAATTATTCCTTGAAAATGTGTTATGCTACAGTCCAAATACATTCCAAAAAAAATATTTTTTTGCTCGTTCAAATTACTTATTTAAAATGAGCAGAAACAATACAATTCTTGAGATTTTATTTGGACAACTTAATATTTTTTTATGTTCAATCCACATAAATTTGTTAAAAGTGTTAAGATAACTTAATCAGTTTGTGTTGGGACAACATGATATACGTTTTTACAGTGTAGAAAAGTGCTTTATTTTTACATATTCTTCACAAATAAATACTCCATATTACGGTATAGTATACTTAAAATGTTCATTTACATGTTCAAATGCAGGTTCATTTTTCACCTATTTTGTAAAACCAGCGGCTTTTAATGGCAAATGCAATGAGCCAAAAATAACTTTGAAGTGGTCTCTTAATTTTACCCTAGCTGTATATGTAAAGACCTACTCTAAAATATAATAGTACATGATATATATATATATATATATATATATATATATATATATATATATATATATATATATATATATATATATATATATATATTTTTTTTTTTTTTAAATGCAATGAAATGAACAATGTTTATACATGCAAAAAGAACATATTAAAATATATGGTTTTCTATCAGGACATAAAAACATATCATGGAAAATAAAACCTTAGACCAACATGATATATCCCAGCTGACATGATGACTAATGATGACAAAATTAAAATTCCATGGGTGACAAACTTAAGATACCATTATAGTTGACATGTGGATTGATTTTCATATTTATTTTTCCTAAAATTGATGTAAATTATTACAGGTTTATTATTACATTCTTCGAAATTTCTTCTTTTAGTGTTCAACAGAAGAAAACTCATGAAGATTTGAAGCATAAGTAGTTTAAATAAGGAGCAATTTTATATTTTGCAGTGAACTATTCCTTGAAAGTGTACTTTCCTATTAAGCTACAGTGAGTTTTTAATGTTGTTAAATTGTTTCATCATATCATGAGCTCTTTATTGACAAATGCACACTACTTGCACTTTATAGCTTGTTAAATTACCAGCCATGCTACCACATACTGTACTTCCACAGTAAACAAATGAATAGCTTTTGTATTATTTTTTTGCCTATTTTAAATAGGTGCTTTACAAATCACGATCTCAAACTGAAGAGGCCCCAAACACCTTGTAACATTTAGTTTAATGTAACGAGGCATCTGTAATCTCAGTTTATTCTGTGGGTGACGCTAAACCCCAGCTTTAAATGAGTCCCAGAGCTCTAAACAGACAGACAGACAGTTCTACTGAGAGCTGCTTAGAAAGATGAAACTTTACCGATCCATCAGTGTCGCATCGCGGATGAGCTTCAGTTAAACAGTCCGTCAACGAGCTCCAGTGCAGCACGAGCAGCACTTCGATAAAAGAGAATACAAATTTGACAGAAAGAAATGAAAGAAAAAAACACATTTCAGCAGACTAGACTTTCAATTTTGCATATATTTATAGACCAATCATTAAAACGAACGAATTACCGCAGTTTTGCCTCACTTACCCAGCAATAGCCTGTTTCCAAGATGCATTGCGTGAATACATAACAGTTTGTTCCCCGACTCTGATCAGCTCGTGAAATAGGATGGACAGCGAACAGAGGCGAGAAGACTTTCACTTCAGCCTGTGACACACACACTCACACTCACACTCACACACACATACACACTTCTTTAAATGCTTCAGGTTCAGTATCACTCGGCCAGCAGCTGCAGAGGATGTCTTTGTTTTGGCAGGATTATTTCGCATTAGTAGCTAATGGTTGGAAAAGTAAATCAATTAAAGTGTTTTATCTCATTTGTAATTACGCGTATTATATACTACATATACATAAAGACAGACAGGTATAGACAATTAGATGAATGTATATAAAAACCCAGTAAAATTAAGTAAAAACCCAGAAAAATGTTTTAAAGGACGTGTAATTTCTCCCCTCAGTATTTTAGGAGGGAAAACTGTTTTTTAATATAAACACACACACACACACGCACGCACGCACACACACACACACACACACATATACATACACTCATATATATAGATAAGTCAGAATTATTAACCCCCTGTTCATTTTTTTCCCCAATTTCTGTTTAACGGAGAGAAGATTTTTTTTCAAACATGATAGTTTTAATAACTCATTTATAATAAGTGATTTACTTTATCTTTGCCATGATGACAGTAAATAATATTGTACTAGATATTTTTCAAGACACTTCTATTCAGCTTAAAGTGACATTTAAATGCTTAACTAGGTTAATTCACTAGGCAGCTTAGGGTAATTAGGCAAGTTATTGTATAATGATGGTTTGTTCTGTAGACTATTGAAAAAAATATAAAGCTTAAAGGGGCTTATAATTTTGACCTAAAAATGGTTTTTAAAACATTAAAGCTGCTTTTATTAACCGAAATAAAACCAATAAGACTTTCTCCTGAAGGAAAAAAACATTATCAGACATACTGTGAAAATTTCCTTGTTCTGTTAAACATCATTTGGGAAATATTTTAAAAAGACAAAACAATCAATGAGGGCTAATAATTCCGACTTCAACTGTATACTGTATATATTATTCTTACTTGATATGTTCATTTGCATGTTCAAGTGTAGATTTATTTTTCACCTATATTTTGTAAAACCAGCTGTAAAAATTGGCTTTTAATGGCAAATCCAATGAGCCAAAAATATTTTAAGTGGTCTCCTAATTTTACCAGAGCTGTATATATCCTACTCTAAAATATAATAATACGTAAAATATTACATGTAAAATGGACATAATGAATGATATGGTTTTCTATCAGAACATAAATACATATCTGGTCCTTTGTGGGTCTAAATATTTTGAAAAATAAAACCTAAGACTAACACAATATATTGCAGCTTGCTGTAGGTCAAAATGGAAATTCCATGGGTGACAAACTTAAGCTTACAGTTAAAATGGGAATTAAAGTAATAGTTCACCCAAAATGTTTAATTTACTCAATATTTACTCACCCATAATGTGGTTACAAACCTTTATGAGTGTCTTTATTTTGTTGAGCCCCCCCCCCCACACACACACACACACACATACTTATATATATATCTATATATCTATATATATATATATATATATATATATATATATATATATATATATATATATATATATATATATATATATATATATATATATATATATGTGTATATATAATTTTCATTTTTTAGGGGATTTTCCCCTTTAATTGAAAAGGACAATGGAGATTGCAGACAGGAAAGTATTTGGAGCAGAGAGAGAGGAAGGGTCGGCAAAGGATCTCAAGCCGGGAATCAAACTCGGGTCACCATGAGCAGTATGGTGCTACATGTCAGTGCACTTAACCACTAAGCTATTGGCACAGACAAAAGAAGATATTTTAAGGAAAGCTGAAAAGCTGTAACCAACCACTTCCATAGTAAACAAAAACAAATATACTATTAAAGTCAATGGTTACAGGTTTCCAGTTTTCTTCTTTTGTTTAAACATCGGTGAGTATAAGTAGTTCAAGAAAAGCAGAAGATTTGGCTGTTTGTTGGTCTGGAACCTTCAGGTGAACACACTGGCGATTAAGGAACGACATCAGCAATGATCTTAGAGATGTTGTTCCTTTCATAAATCTGGAATGGAAAAAAACACAAAACATTTCAAAACAATCTAAAGTCAATTGCTTCACAGTAAGGAAGACATTTCAATTAGTATTTAAAATATATTATTTAAATTATAATTTATACACCAGTATTCCAAGCAGTGGACATCCTAGCAAATTCACCCATAGCGTTCAGAGAAGGAGCAGACAAACCAAGAATTTCCCTGTTAAATCATGACTGTATATCTTTAGAAAAAAAGACTGAACAAGTATGGCATGTTTTGAAGAGTTGCCAGAAGGAGAAAAAAGCAGAAATAAATGCCCAACCTCAATATACCTGAGCAGCACAAAATTTCCTCCAGAACGAAGTCAGAATCTGATAAACCCATACAGAAAAAGATGACTTTAAGTAATTGCTGCTAAAGTGGATATACCGGCGATTGAGTTAAAAGTTTGTCACACAGCTTTTCCACCTCGGCTTTGTTTTTGCTAAATAAATAATCATAAGGTGTTACATCTTGTTCATTCGATTGGGCTGCACTATATATGGTTTCAGCATCAATATCACAATATGCGCACATCCGAAATAGTCAAATTGCAAGATATGCAATCAGGGGTGGACTTATTGATTTGGGGGCCCTAAACAATTCCAGCCATGGGGCCCAACAGTCCTAAAATGCACCCTTTGTACACTTATTTATAATTTATTTTTATATATGAAGAGTTTAGATGCAAAAACCTCTAAATGCCGTCTGTATTTTTCTTCTAAAGTGAGCGTTTTTATCAGGTTCCTGTGTGTATGTTCAGTAATATCACTTTTATGGCAAAGAATAAGTCCTTTTCCTGGTCTTTTAAGTGAAATATCTCAACATTAACAAAGGAAACAGAGAAAAATATTCATTTTCGCTGAAAATTTTAGACAGCACTTAGAGGTTTTTGCATCTGAACTCTTTATATAAATATCACTCAATCTCATTTTCTACATTTTATCGTAAAGCAATTGCTACATATTTACATGATTGGTTTTCTTAAAATGAATTCACGACTAAAAATAATAAAGAAACTGTTTAAGACGATTTATTTACCTGATTTGACTGCTGGACTGCTCCATAATTGGGACAAATTTGCAGGGATGTAATAATTATCTTAAAATTTGATTTGTTAGACCCTCACCATACAAAATATGATAGAAAACGATGTGATATGATTTATGGGTATCATTTATATTTCTAGGTATTTATCGGGAGCCCATGCTCACCTCGCTTATTTGTTAAATCCACCCCTGTATGCAATGTTGAGGGATTATAACTGATCAGGATCACAGTTCAGAACAAGTGAGATTTGTGGATTTAATGCAGTTTAGCATAATAGAGTAAAAGTTTATCATTTGAATGTTTTTAAGGCCTGAGAGAGTTTAAAGCATTTGAGAACAAGACAGTAAAGTTATTTACACACTGTAAAACCCAACAGTCATCTTTGTCAAATGAAATGAGTGTAGTTAACTCAAAATTGACTGAAAGTTAATTCTACTCATTTAAATAGAGTTTTGAACTCCGCGTTGAAGGTAATGAGTTAATTAAATACCTCATTACTTTAACTTAAATGGAGTAAGTTCACAGAACTCATATAGATTAGTTTTTTAATTTAAGTGGTTTGTAGCAATCGGTTTCCTCAAATGGTTTGAGTTGCCTTAACGTATTGGGTTTTACATTACTCAGTTGGTTTGAGTTCTCTTCATTTATTGGGTTTTACTGTGCTCAAATTGCTTCTTTTACTCACATGGATTAAGTTCACAATACTCTTTGGGATTCGTTTTTGAACTTAAATGGTTTGTTGCAATCGGTTTCCTCAAATGGTTTGTGTTACCTTAACCTATTAGGTTTTACAGTGCAGTAAAGACTTTGCAGTGTTATTTTTTTACATTTTATTATAAACTTTACGTATCTAAATACTATTTGACTATACCTTGAAAACCATAACGCATGCTTTATTTCACTTTTATCTTTCTTCTCTTGTATTTAACTATGTTTGTAATGTGTTTATTACATTTTATGCATGCTTTACTCTCCTACACAATAACCCCAATCAATCAAACCTAATAAATTCTTTCAAAATAGCCCCATTTCACCCAGTCATCTGGTGAAATGGCATATATAACACAATATAGCGGAAAAACAAAATATAGCAATATCTGTTTGACCAATATGGTGCAGCTCTAGAATTCAAGAGGGTGGCATTTTTTACATGTATGTGTAATAGAGGAGTATGGAGGGCCATATATACTTGCAAAATAAAAGAACGTTTTGTAAACAAAAATAAAGCATTTAGCAAAATAATAATAATAATTAAATGCAATTTTTTTCCAAAAATTGCAATTCGAAAATTAATTTTGCTAACAAAAATAAAGGACTGCAATGGGAAAATTAAGTTGAGGAATAAAAATGAAATTTGCGAACAAAAAAGAATGCAATTTTTTAAATTGCAAATATTTTAGGTTTTTTTGCACTGCTTGATTTTTATTTGCATGTTCTTTTTTTGTTAGCAAATTTCATTTTTATTTTTCAAAACTTCATTTTTCCTTTGCAGTCCTTTATTTTTGTTAGCAAAATAAATTTTTAAATTGTGATTTTTGGATATTTATTTATTTATTTTTTGTTCAATACTTGATTTTTTATTTGCAAAACTTTATTTTATTTTGCAATTATATATGGCCATAGATCGACTCCATAAGGGACAAGGATCAGATAATAAGAACAAACTAAATAGACAAAAATGAAAAATAAAATAAAAAGTAAACTCACTAAATGCAAATACCTTATCAACGATTGTAATGTGTGCTTTATGGTATAAATGAATCCCCTATTGACTCCTAACGTAAACTGCAGTCCTGCTAGTCATACCCAGCATGCTCAGCTGAGCTATTAGCGCTTAGCCGAACAAGTGTAGACAGAAGACAACAACAACAGCATGATCCTAGCCAAACGCCAGGCTGATGGACTACTAGGCCAGCAATGGATCCCGAGAACGAGTATCAGCAGTGCATGGCGACAAATGTGTGGCTCTTGCTGACTAGCGATCTGGCTCGATGAGGAGGCTAATTTTATTGCTAAACGTCCAATAAGGTGCTCATTCTTTCCGAAGTTTTTAAACATACTCTGCTGCTAAACATCGACTCGAGTCTCTATGTGCGAGTGTCTTCCGGCGGGAGCAGCAGCAGCAGCGGTGCCATGAACAGTGGACTCCCCGCTTCAGCTGCTCCGCTCGGGGGTGTCGGGATACCCGGTGTGAAAGTTAAATTCTGTCGATATTATGCTAAAGACAAGACTTGTTTTTACGGAGATGAATGCCAGTTTCTGCACGAGGACCCGTCCATGGCGAGCCTTTCTCTGCACGGTGGTGGTGGTACAGGTGCTGGCGGCGGCGGAGGAGGAGGAGGAAGCCCCGTGTCTTTATCTCTCGCCGGAGGAGCAGTGACCGCGGCGGGGTACGTGCTCGGGGGTAGCGCGGTTAGCGGCGTACCTGCGAGCGTTCCCAAAAAGAACGATTCTCTCGGCCCCGAGGGACAGCTGTTGTCCAGTAAGTTTGCACTGAGGCCTAATGCATCCTGTCCTCTGTTGTTGTTGTTGTTTAGTTGTGAAGAGACACGGCGGCTTTTGTCTAAATCGAGGCCGTGGTTTAGCGGGGCCTACCTCTCACCACCAAAACAACACTGGAGATCAACATGTTCCTCCACAGCGCGCCAGCACTTTTAAACCAAACAAACAAAAAATACTTCAACAACTAACGTGGAAACGTTTTGCTAATTGTATGTGTTTCAGCTGGGTTCAAACATGTTCTTTTAAAAAAACACAAATTTAGTTTTTGATAACTGAAGATATGGCAAGCTATTTAAACATGAATTACTTAAAAGTCATGCCAGTTTTTATTTTATTGAGTGCTTCAGAAATCCAATATGAACTACTAGGCTATCTTTTTAAATTTCTTTTGTAAATACTTATTTGACACCATTGGTGCATTTAATAGTTATTAATATTTGTTGACCTGTAGATGAGAAGCTCTACTGTTGCACTTGTTACCTTCATAAATTGTAGCTATTAGAATGATTAATATGTTATATATACATCTTTTTAGGTTGCTCTTTTGAGATTGTCTGCACATAAGACCAGGTGAAAAGGGAGTTTAAAGGTGTCAAATCATGCAAAACTGTTCTTTCTTCCAAATGCAATAATTATCTGTTTTTAATAACTGGAAGATATGGCTATATTTGCTATATTTAGCTATATTTACATACATTATTTAAAAGAAGCTAATGCCTTTTTTTTTTTTTTTTTTTTTAAATCAGTGAGTGCTTTAGTAATTCAGTACTGATTAGTGTATTGTATCGTTTCACTTGTAAATATTTATAATTAAACAGTACTAGTTTAGTACTTGTTTTAATTCATACTAGTGTTTGTATTAGTAGGTCCTAGTTTTCAGTCTGATACTTTTGTGTTCAAGTTTTTACTAGTAACTTTTTTAATTATTTTATTTTAATTTTTAAACAGGAAAAGATTAAAAGATAATTGGTCCCGTCTCATCATAAATGATGTTCTTCAGCAGGTTCCTGCCCTGCAGAACATAGAAACATACAGATACCCTTAACATCATATCCATCAACACATGAGAACAGTACAAACAATCACCAAGTATACAAAATGAAGAGAGACGGGCTACTATCTCAGTGGCTACAGCGATATTTGACCATCAGATGACGGGCAAGTGATTAAAAGAAAAAAACCCTCAGTGTTGATATTGTTATTAGATGCTGTGGGATGTAATTCCAGGCTTTTGTGATAACATAAAAGATATCTCTGTCCATAACAGTTTTTAAAAAGCCGGTAACCGCTAACATCTATTTGTGACAGATCTGGTGGAACGATCAGCCCTTGTATTAGGTTTTGATACCAAAGAAAGTCTATTGTGGTCTATCAGAAAGTTATGAGTGTTGTGAGTGACCAAACAGGCATAGAGTATGACAAGGTGGACAAAATTATGGCATGAAGATAAGTTTCTTCATAAATCATAGCAGTATTGAATTAGGCATGGGCCTGTATAAGATTCTGACAATATGATAACCTTGGATAAACAGATCACGGTTTCACGGTATTGTGATTCCTGCTCAAAAATATATTCTTTTTAAATGTCTGGGTAAAAAAACAACACATTTTCCCCCTTTGAACATAATATATTTTATTTATAGCAGTAAACATGTCAGGCTAAATAATGAAAATGAGTCATTGACTTCTGCTGTCTTCATTAGTTTCAAAAACACAGATTTCTTCACAATTTAAAATGGCATCTTTGTAGATCTTTTCTGCTGGAGATACTGTTGTCAAAAAAAAAAAACAAAAAAAAAATCTTACACATACTTTAGGAATGGTATTACAGAGAATTTTGGCGGTTTTAAAACCTTAACTTTTTCAAACCGCAGTATACCTTGAAAACGTCCCATGCCTATATTGAATACGATTATGTAATCATATAAGCTTTCTTTCAGCTTATTCAGGCTTTGACTGCACATATTGCAGGTAAAAAGCTGAAGAGAAGCGGAAACAGGTGCTATAGCAATTTAAAATTGGCAAATAATGCAGAAATGCTTTGTAAGCATAAACATGACAATCCTTTAAAACATCTATTATTTACTTTACATGAATTATGTATCTATTGTGTGTTCAGGAGTAATCCAGTGTTGACTTTTAAAATTTCTTTTTTAAATACATAATGGCTTGCCATAGGAAGTGGCATGCTTTTGTTTACAGGCAAGATGGAAGCATCTTTACAAACTTTTAACATGATATGGATTTTGTGAGCTACTGTGTTTCAATGAAGCTTTGCTAGAAGAGCCTCTTTGTATTTTCATAATAAAGTGGAAAATGATGTCTAGCAGCTTCTAAAACCTCGCTTTAGCATTCAGGAGAAATTCGATGACACTTTCTTTTATAGAAGCACATTAATCTTTTAAAACATTGTAAAAATATATATACCAAGGTAACCGTTAACTACATTGTTTGAATTATTTATTTACTTGTGTGAGAAATCGTATAAACACAAATGTATGTTTGCTTTTTTTGCAGTCCCTGGGATGGAGGGAGGTGCCCTGAATGATGCCAGTCTGACCAACTCGTACTTCAGCAGCACTTTTATAGGGGTCAACGGATTTGGAGGCCCAGCAGAATCCAAATATTCAATGATGCAGGTGATGATTTAAGCTACTAGTTACTGTGTTTGTTGATGTGCATGAAACCAATAGATACCAGATTAATAACTGGATTCTTCACATGTTGGGTTTTCAGAGGATGACCAGCAGTAGCAGTTCTCCAAGTCTGCTGAATGATGGTGCCAAGAGCTATAGCCACAGCACACATGGTGAGTAAAATTGATTCATTTATTTATTTATTTTTGTGGAGATAAAGCCATTGTGCAAAGATAATTTTCTTTATCTTCTCTCATTTTTTTTTTTAGATCCAGTAAATTCCCCAACATCATCTCTATTCAGTGACTTTGGTGCTTTAAGCATATCACAGAGGAGAAAGGTGAGTTTCTAATAGGCCAGCTATTGTATTGTAGATGTTGTATTGTTTTGTAAGTTGATGAATCATCTGACATCTTTCAAGAAGGCATAAAGAAATCTACTTTTAATTCACATTTTTAAATATATATTTTAGCACCAGTGCTGTTCACACTGGGTTTTAGATTTTAGGTGGTTTTCACCGGAAAAAGTAAACATTTGGATTTAAGTTCCTCAGTTTTTTACGTTTCTGATGGCCATACACATCTAGACCATCTCCATTGCATTTTTTAGGATGAGGTGTCAATGTAAAAACACATGTCCTGACCAATGTGCTCTGTTCCCTTCTATTGTGCTCCATCTGGTTGTTTTGAATGCAAGAACATGTCTTGTATAAACACTCTCTAAGACAGGGGGTTTTCATTTTTTTTAGAGTCAGCAGACCGCCAAAAAGGATAATCCATGTGTGGGACTAAACTAAACTTTAAAAGGCAGACATTTATTTGTATGCTTAGGGACTCTATTGATATTAAGAAAACATTCTAATAAAAATCTAAAATATTATTTGGGAAAATATTTAGTTTCTGATAATTAATATCCGCTTAAGTCGTGACAAATGGAATACTGTTTCCGGGTCGAAACCGCTACTTGTTTGAATTGAGAAAATATTAGTTTATGAGCCTTTTTAGTCATATCGCACATTAAAGTGAGTTTTATATAAAATCATGATGTACACAACACTCTCTGGACTTGCTGCCTCACAGACACCAATATTTTATAATATAATAATAAGGGAATGTTTATATATATATATATATATATATATATATATATATATATATATATATATATATATATATATATATATATATATATATATATATATATATATATATATAGCGATCATGATTTTCGAAAGTAATAAATTGCTTTGTAAACGATTATTATCACCATTTGATAAGTCTCCCCATACAGTTTAATAGAGCGCTTGCACCCGGAAACAGCTTCTCATGATGTTATATTTAGCAAGCATTTAAAATATTTTCTGCTTTCTATTACTGGGCTGTTGTTTATTTTAATACATTTTAATGTGTCATTGTACTCCTTTTAGTAATTGTTGTTTAAATCAATTAATTAATTATTTCTTTATTTGCCCTTGCCTTAAAATCAAGCCTAATTAAAATCAAGTGTTTAGGAAAGGAGCCTATGTATGCAGGGGTTCTGTAAGGGAATGTTTACATGGCAATCATGTACTAAAAGCAGAAAAGTGTTTCTTTTGTGTTTTTAAAAGTTTAGAATTGAAAGCAATTCCCGTTCACACCGATCTGCGAAAACCATTGTATAACAATGTTGCATTGTGCAGGCCAGTTGTTTTAATTGTTTTAGTTTGTAAAAATACACTCTGAATCTGCACATGTATGGTTCTATAGTCTTTTTGTTTAGGTTGTCAAGGAACTGCACATGCTAATAATACATGTGCATAATATCACCATTTTCACAAAATTACTGTTTACACAGAAACAATAATTGGCATTTTTCTAAGAAACCTGTTGAAACACCACTGTGCTTGAGTTTTGTTATGTAATACTAGACAGAAAATTGTTCAAGCAATTGTTTTAATTAATTTTTTTCATTTTAAATTATTCATGTAATTAACAGTGTAATGTATACTTTTAGAAGTCTACAGATATTTGACATTCATTGAATTGCATTTAAAGAGTTTATATGCAAAAACCTATAAATGCTGTTTGATATTTTCTTCTAAAATTAGCATTTTTCTCCAACCGCAGTGTGTAGAATCAGTAATTTTACTGTTATAGTGACGAATAATTATTTTCATTGCCTTTTGGGTTAAATAACTAAACATAAACATAGGAGACTGAGAAAAAAGTTCATTTTAGGAGAATATTTCAGACAGTACTTAAGAGGTTTTTGCATCTGAACTCTTTGTTTATAATAATTTAAAATCAGCTAATTGAATTTAAAGAATTGTTCAAATTATCGTTTTAATATTATTGTTAGGACCTCATAACACCTCTTGCATTAGTGGTTTAAAAAGAGACATCTTTGAGACATCTTGAAATTTTGAGCTAGGCTCCTCCTTGTATTTTGTAGGCTCCTAACCCTGCAGCCAGCGAGTTTGTCCCTAAAGGGGCTCCACGAATGGCCTCCATGTCTCAGACTACCGTGCCAGCATTCGCCTCTCCCATTTTTCCTCATCCTGGATTGAGCAGCTCCACAGCGGCCGCTCTTGCACCTGGTCAGTGACTCTCTTCCAAAAATCTATACTTGTGTTATGCTTGGCATGTCTGTCAGCCTTTAACCCTTGTGTATTATTCTAATGGTGTATATGTAGACTTTTAATTTTAGCCAGGAAGCCTCTGCGCTTCTGGTGAACTGTCTTTCCATTGTAAAATTGCCACGTTTTGGGTCTGATTTCTTTAAAAATCAGTGATCTTCACTGCATGATAGATAAACGATATAAAGTGGGCCTCGGACCAGACAAGAAGCACTACATTAAATTCCATTACCTCCCGCCATGTCTTTAAATATTACAGTTTATTTTACCACAGTATTTTTAATGGTGTTTCTGTGCTCGCCTGCTGAACCTGATGATGCTAGCAGTTACACAGTCTTTCATCTCATTTTATGCTTAACTAAATGAATCCTTAAATCAATTTAACCGAATGTATTGTAATTACATTACAACATCGATGCTGTAAAAGGACCTTTATGAAATTGAAAATAGTCACATTAAGCTTTCATTTGATGTTTATTATTGGCTGAAAAAAAAAAAAAACTAGCTGTGCATATATCACATTGACTACCCTTTCGTTATGTTCGTGGCTGTTTTTGCCTCATTGACTTATTGCAAAGCCATTACACAAAAGAATCATGTATTCTTGATTGTTGGTGTTTTTCATGTTCAGAGGAGGTAAAGCAAAAATTCTTATGACGGTCATCAATTAGCACGATTACCCCTTTAGGCTGCATTTACACTGCATGGTTCAAGTGACCCAATTCCGATTTTTATATATATTTTTTTCTCCCATGTGGCACAGATTGGTAGGAATCACGTGTAATGCACGTGTAAGTAGGAAAAAACACATGGATTCCAATTTACTCCAATCAGATTCATGTTCATATGTGGAAATCTATCCGATATGAATCGGATCCGTGCCCTCGTGTCTGCTGTGTAAGCAGGTAGATCTGATTTTTCACCTGCAAAAGCGAGTCGCGCATCATTAAAAACCATAGCGAATAACGTCAATTCTGATGCTTTTATTTTATTTTCAGTCCCAAACCTTACATTTCATAAACTAGAACAAAAAAGCATTTATATTGTCATATAGCACAAGTATTCAAGCATGTGTGTGAGAGAGAGAGAGAGAGAGCGCAACATCCGCCACGTAAACAATATATAAAACTGTTGCATTCATCATGTGCATAAATCACGCCATGGACATTACATTAAGATACCTACTGGTTAAAAAGGCCTAGATTAAAAGAAAATGGCCGAATGAGAACTTTTCTGTCATTAACGATAGTAAAACAACTTGTCCAAAAGAATAAAAAAAAAACCTACGAACACATCAAATACAGGAATGGAGAAAAGAGCGGCCAGTCAGTCCCGCTCTTTTTTTTTTTTTTTTTTTTGTTTTTTTTCTCCCCCTCTTCTTTTTCTTCCCCTGGTCATTGCTGCTTGTCATTGTGTGCAGTGTAAATGCAGACAATCGGATATGAGTCACTTTAAAAGATGATGTAAGCGGGTCTTTAAAAAAATCGAAAACAGCCACAAAATCAGAATTGACCATCAAGATCTGCTATGTAAATGCGGCCTAACGGTGCTGGACTGATAGAGCACGAGTGCACGTTTCCTTAGATCGATAGGCTAGTTCAAAAATAATTCTAACTTTTAAATGGAGTTCTATGGAGTTAAACAGCAGATTATATTGTTGCGCATAAATACACTTACTATGTCAAACATATCAAAATAGTGCGCAAAGGTCCTACACACACACACATACTTAGCTCCATATAACCATATCATTTTAAGCCAGAAACTAACGTTTTTTTTTTTTGTGCAGGGCAACTGATGTTGAACAGTAAGAATTAAACATTTTACCTCTTCTCAAAAGTGAAAATCATCAACAATCAAGAATGCATGATTATTTGGTGTCAAAATAATGGTACAAAAACAGCCACTAACATAACAAAAGTGTAGAAAATTTGAGTGTTTTGTCAAAGCATTTTCCCAAAATATGTGTCAAAATAAGATGTCACCAAAAGTCATTACATTTGCGGAAACACAGAAAAAGTTGTGGCCAAATTAAGGCTACAAACCCCAGAATTTACAAAAACATCCCGAACTGTACACAAGGGTTAAATATATTACATTCTTTAGGAAGAGTTTTTTTTATTTTTATAAAAAGGCTTAACTATGTGCTTTGTTTGACAGGTATGTCTCTCTCTGCTGGGTCATCTCCGCTTCACTCGCCCAAAATCACCCCTCACACCTCCCCAGCTCCTCGGCGGCGCAGCCACACGCCCAACCCCAACCCTAACCCAGCCAATTATATGGTGCCCACCACTGCGCCTGACCAGGCAGGCGGAGCCCACATAATTCAAAAGGAGACTGTAGGCGGAACAACCTACTTCTATACTGATAACACCCCTGCTCCATTGGCTGGAATGGTATGGTCCATGTTAATCTGAGTTTACTGTGTTAATGTTTGTACATGATTTACCAAAATATTTCTATTCTTGTTTCCAGGTGTTCCCAACATATCACATGTATCCGCAAACGGCACCTCATGTGGCGTACATGCAACCAAAAGCCAATGCGCCATCCTTTTTCATGGCTGACGAACTCCGACAGGTAATCTGACTGCATCTTTTAGCCAGAAGATGGTTATTTGTTGTCATTTTTCACTTATTGTTTTTTTTTTTTATTCTTAGGAGCTGATAAACAGGCATTTGATAACGATGGCACAGATAGATCAGTCTGAGAACCCTGGTAAGAATGTGGTTTGTCTTGTGTTGGCATGATATGTCAGCTATGTTTATCCTTTAATGGACAAAGTGTCAACTGTTCAGTTATAATGTCTGTTTTGTGGTCAGTGCTCACCTGCTGTCTGAGAAAACCACATCCTATGTCTGCCAGTCCTGCTTTTTATTTACTTTTCAAAGCCTCTGGACTGTTATCCACCTTAATGTCCTCCAAACATGTACCTATATGCACAATTGTTTATTTTTAATGTTTATGTATACGTTGAAAAGTAGTGCCTGAAGTTGGCTGTGGAATGTTTCCTTCAGGAGTGCCATCTGAGGTTGACAGTTACCACAGCCTCTTTCCCCTGGAACCCCTTCCTCCCCCCAACCGTCTTCAGAAAACCAGCAATTTCAGTTACATCACTTCCTGTTACAAGGCAGTCAACAGCAAAGATGACCTGCCTTACTGCCTCAGGAGGATACATGGTGAGCTGTTCAATGTTTGTGTATACAGCTGTTCCTGGTGATTTTTATTTTAAAATAATTTCTTTTATACATACTTTTCTTGTGGCAATATTTAGGCGTAACCTGTGTAATAATTTGAAGATCAGTCTGTTTTTTTTTCTGTTTTTTTAAGGTCTCATAGACAAAAGTTGGAGAAACTAAAGCAATGAGCAAAGTTTTTTTGGTTTGCTATGCGCGTGTCTAACTTGTAAATGTGTTCACAGGCTTCAGGCTGGTCAACACCAAGTGTATGATGCTGGTAGACATGTGGAAGAAGATTCAGCACTCCAATACTGTGACCCTCCGAGAGGTCTTTACCACCAAAGCTTTTGGAGACCACTGTACGTCTGAATTGTGAATATTATGTTTGGTTTTTGTAAGGGGTGTGTTACAGCATAGATTTAGTGTTTTAATGTTTTGGTGTATCATAATGACAAAATTGAAATAATATTTAAAGTGCTATTAGTTTTGCACATTTTTAAAGTATATTAAACGTATTTGTATGTATTATTCCGTAGTAATAGTTTATTTTTTCTTTAAATTGTTTGGTGAAATTGTACAAGTTTTCCCATATTTTTAACATAATGTTTTCGGAAACTCACACCAGACTACAACTCGCACTTGATCAAAATAAGGTGATTTGAATGAAAGATGATTTATACTCTACACGTTCGATTGAGTCCGTGTGGCGAATGTGACATCATCGCAGAGTTTGCAGAAGTTTGCTTTGGGTGCGCACGACATGATTCGGCTGGTGGAGTGCACTTTTTTTTTTTAGACTTGAGCCAACAGCTCGCGCGGCACTGCATTTAATTTGAGTTGAGAATATGAATCACTTTGAACAGATTTTGTCTGAAACGGATACACCTGTACAGATATCTTATGGTCTGTTCATGGGTGATCATAGGGATAACCAGATGACCAATAAATCTTGGAGAAAGGAGAACGTTTTTGCTAAGTTTGGAAAAACTCAAGGGCTAAGTTGGTTAAAACCAAAAAGAGAGGCCGTGTTAAAAGTGACCCGGGTGGTTTTAAAACGCAATCAAAGAAATGTTTTTTTTCACCATTTGTGGGTAAATTTATTTAGCTAGGTGAAACGGTGCTTTTTCTCCTATTTTCAATCACCAGCCAGAAATGTATGTATATTAGTATATATTATGTAACATACACAGGCCTAGTAAATATAACACACTGTAGACAACTATATACTTTGTAAACGAAGTACAAAACTTTATATATATGTATGTATATAATTTTTATTTTTTTTTGCTTTTTTCATTGAAGCATGACTTGCAAGATTTTGTGCATTGATTCATATGTAGATAGATATAATAGCTAGGCAACTGTCCATGTGAAAAACCTTTATATGTTATTTACTTCATGTAATTTATGTATTTATAAAATAAATAAATGTATCAGCAATTTAAAAAATAATCCAAAAAATTATGTTATATTAAATTATAATAAGCGTTACCCATACGGCAACATTTTGTCAATTATTTGCTGTGTATTTATTTTTTATTTTTTGCTTTTATTCTTTCCATAACAAAATATATATTTGTAGAGTAACCCATGTACTGTAGTCATTAATATGTTAATAAACTTCAATAGGTGGAAATGTATTAGATATAAACAAAAGCATGTGATGCAACGAAGTTTGATTTTAAAAATCACGATTACACAAATCTTAAAAATCTTGAAAGATATTAATAATGGTCTGTGTTTATCTGTCTGATTTTACGAGTGTTTTTAAAAAAAAAATTTTTTATTTATTTTTTTGACTGCCCCCTGTTGTTTTAAAGAATATCTCAATGGTGAATGCGTCAAATATAAAAGGCTTGTCCGTTGCGTGCAGTCACCGGAGGTTTGCGACGTGGCGCAATGCGAAAGTATAAATCAGCCTTGAGAGAGAAAATACATATGCACTGAGATAAATTGATGTGCATGTTACATTTTAATGTTTAATTAATAAGTAATGGAAAATATGCTACTGGTTGCTGTAAAATTCTATTTTAAAACATTATTAACAAGCATATTTGTTCCCCTGACTCCACAACATATTGTTTTTAGATTTAACAATCAAAAGGGAACAACAACATAAATATAAAACAAACAGAAATCACTGTGGCTTTCGCTTTAAACCACATTTATTATAAATGTCAAATTAATTACTTGGAGAAACCAAAACTAACAGTGTGTGGGAAATGTGCTAATGTACAAATGCTCCGGTCTCTTATTCATGAAATGCAAATGTGTGCATATTTTGTGTACGTTTTGCTTTCTTGACATTAATTGCGTTATATTAGTCACAGTCACACTCTGTATGGTAAACAAGCTTAATTTATATTCTGGGAAATATTTTGTATGAATACCTGCATGAATGCAAAGAGAATTTGGAGCCTTTTCTTAATCTTGAACACTTGTTATTAACTGTTTTCATATTTGATGAAAAATTGATTGTTTTCCACAGCACTAGTTTTCTCCTATGACTTCCATGCGGGAGCAGAGACCATGTTCAGCAGGCACTTCAATGATCCAGCGGCGGATTCTTACTTTACGAAGAGAAAGTGGGGTGAGTTGTTTGTTTGTTTGTTTGTCTGTCTGTGTGTGAGGATACAGCCGTTAGTTGTAGAGTATGTTGAGTGTCTGGTGGCAGTTGCGTCTTTCTGAACGTGTAGCGAGGAAAGAGGAAGGAGTGGTTGAAACCGATCCCATTTCAGGTGGGTTCAGTACCTGCAAGCTCAAGACTAACAGAGGAAGCAAAACTGAGGGATGACGTTTAACTATAAACAGCTGCAGCGCATACGGCTACATTAACCACAGCGCAACCTCAAACCATAAAGTGCTTTATCGCTACTGACAGCAGAGGAGTTCTAACACATCTGGAAATATACACCTAGACTTCACAGTTTTAAAAAATATCAACACACTTTGTATTGATACCGCTTGTAAATTGTCAGTTTCTCTGCATTTATGATTTATAGTTAAGTATTTGAGTAAAATATACTACTATAATACAAAAATAAACTACTGATGACGTTTTTTTAAATATTACAATTAAATATCCGAAAATTTTTCTTGAGAAATGGTTAAATCAACAAAAGAAATGCCATGTTTTCAGACATGGTGTCCACGAATCCTTAGTTTTAAATTCCGTAGTATTAAAATAAGGCCTTAATTGGTCGTAATGTCTTAAATCTGCACTTCAAAGGTCTTAAAATGCAATCTAACAGACTAAGAAGATTTTGTTTTCATTTTGAAATCTACTGAAATCTTTACGTCTATCATCACAAAGAACAACAAAGGTGGAACCAAAGTCCATTTATAATCATTGGCGGAGCCCATTAAAATTCAGGCTCAGAGATTTGATGTAATTAACGATCGCTGGGATTTCGCTTGCGTAAACAGTACGCAACACACACACACGTGTATAATTATATCTGTAAACCCTAGAGATTGTTGTGCATGAAAATTCCAGTAGATCAGCAGTTTCTGAAATACTCAGAACAGTCCGTCTGGCACCAACAACCATGCCACGTTCAAAGTCACTTAAATCCCTTTTCTTCGCCATTGTGATGTGCAGTTTGAAACTGCAGCAGATCATTTTGACCATGTCTACATGCCTAAATGCATTGCTGCCATGTGATTGGCTGATTAGAAATTTCTGTTAACGAGCAATTGGACAGGTGTACCTAAGTGTCTGGCTAGTGTATACAAGTAGTCCATATTTGAAGTGGACCAAAACCTCTAATCAAAGTTGGCCTAAGAGTATTTAACAACACTCCATTCTTTTCTTATGACAATTTTGAAAAACGTTGTTGATCCACTTTTTTGTTTTTGCTTTGAAAAAAAAAAGTGCATTTCCTCTTCCATTAGGGCAACATGAGCTCCCTCCTCCACGGCAACATGCAGGCCTGTTACCAGAGTCTCTGATTTGGGCCTACATTGTCCAGCTAAGTTCAGCACTGCGCACCATTCACACAGCTGGATTGGCCTGCAGGGTCATGGACCCCAGTAAAATCCTCATCACTGGAAAAACACGGTACAGCCACATTTACCTTTTACTGATAAACCAAAACTGCATTTATGCGTTTTTGTAGATGGATCACCCCAAAATGAAAATTTTCTATACATTTACTCACTCTCAGGCCATTCTAGATTTAGGTGAACGACACTTGTAGAATCGTCTTTAAGAGCCTTAGTTAATGAACTTCTGAACTGAAGGATCGAAGATTAAATGGTGTTCAGTGAAGCCCATGTTTTGTTACTGTAAATAGTGAATGGAGAAGTTAACTTTATTTTTTTCCTTTATCACACACTACCTGTTTTTCTGCTTCTCTATCAAGGATTTGCACAAATGGTTGAACGTGCAAATGCAGCTAAATGTTATTTTTTCCCCATAGGTTACGGGTCAACTGTGTAGGAATGTTTGATGTCTTAACATTTGACAATAGTCAGACCAACCACCTGGCGCTGATGCCCCAGTACCAGGTATTAAACAACTCTTTTACAGCAAAACACTGCATCTTTCTCTCACATACACAACTTCACTGTGCAATTGTGTTTTATTATGTTACAAAATCTTATTGTTCTAATGGTAAATATATTGCTCTAATTTATTTTAATACGAAATATGTAATAGATTTGTAAACAACATTTGTAGTTTAGAACTTGCAGTCATAACAATTATGTGAGCAATGATTGAGTTTTGAGAGTTTTGACTCATTCCATGCAATTGCAATTTTTTTGTCAGATCTGCAACTTTTTTTCCCATGATTGCAAGTTTAAAGGCTTTCTCAAAATTGTACTACTTGCTTTTTTTTTAAGTTTTATTGCAAGATAAATACTTTTTCCTAGAATTAAGATAATAGAAATTGAGAAAGCATTGGGAAAATGCATAATGAACTTAAAAATACAGTAGACCTTTTCAAATATTACAATTTGACTGTTCAAAATACGTGTTAAATTGTCAACCAAGTTTTGTTAACAGTTTTTCTTAAGTGTAAAAAATATGTACAGTTCAATATTATTAGCCTTCCTGTGAAATTAATTATTTTTAAAATCGTTTAACAAACCATGTAATTGAAATATTTACACAGTATTTTCTATAATATTTTTCTTCTGTATAAAGTCTTATTACCTAGCTTAGCATAGATTATTGAATCGGATTAGACCATTAGCATCTTGTTTAAAAATACATTGCAGGAGGTGCAATGATATTACGCAGCGATCTTACCTATTCACCTAGCTGGGTACCATTTTCTGGCATTTCATAATATTATTGCGCCTGCTGCAATACGTATACATTAGATAGATACATATACATATATACATGTCACAGTATTTCCTATTATATTTTTTTCTGTATAAAGTTTTATTACTTTTTAGTTTAATTTGAAATAAAAAATGAAAGACTTCTTAGGTCAATGTTATTAGCTCCTTAGAAATTATTATTATTATTATTATTAGCAAAACAAACCATTGTCGTTGTTGTTTAATTACACAATTAACATAGTTAAGCCCAAGTAACTTTTTTATATTTGTTGTTAAAGTGTAAGAAATATAATTGTAATATTTTTTTTGCTAAACTTCTGGTTTCATCCATCTCTGTTTGTCTCTGTGTCCATCAGCAAGCAGATCTCATCTCACTGGGGAAGGTGGTGTTGGCTCTGGCGTGTAACTCTTTAGCTGGCATTCAGAGAGAGAATCTGCAGAAGGCCATGGAGCTGGTGTCAATCAACTATTCGTCTGACCTCAAGAACCTTATTCTGTGGGCCTCTCTCTTTCTCACACTTTTATTTATAGGTTTTATTGAATACACTGTGCCATTTTGCTGTTTGTGGTTCTGCCCAAATCATATGCATGCATTTAAGCATTCACACTTTAGACCTCACATTCAGACTAATGCACATCTTTTTGTGGTGTTTTAATCAGGTATCTGCTCTCAGAGCAAAGCCGTCTGCGCAGCGTCAATGACATTATGCCTATGATTGGAGCACGCTTTTACACTCAACTTGATGCCTCGCAAATGAGGAATGATGTCATTGAGGAGGACTTGGCCAAGGTACTCATTTGTAGTTTCTATACGTCAGTGTTTGCAACGATATGCTCAAAATTAAAGAAGCAATCCACTTTTTCTTTGCAAATAGGCTCGTTTTGTGAGTCACCTAGAGTTTTATCGTTTTTGAATCAATTCACATGATCTCTGGGTATGGCAGGAGCACTTTTAGCTTGGCTTAGCATAGATTATTGAATCAAATTAGACCGTTTGCATCTTGTTAAAAAAATTCCAAAAAAAGAGCTTTGATAATTTTCCAATTTAAAGCTTGACTCTTCTGTAGTTTTGTCGTGTACCAAGACTGATGGAAAATGAATGTAATGTGTATTTATAAAGCATATTTATCGTGTATAGCCATACACCCAAAGCGCTTCACAATCATGAGGGGGGTCTCTTCACACCACCATCTTGACACTATCCACTTGAATGATGCGACGGCAGCCACAGGACAACGGCGCTAGTGTGCTCACCACACACCAGCTACAGGTGGAGTGGAGAGACAGTGATGGAGCCAATTTGGTGGATGGGGATGATTGGGAGGCCATGATGGGGGAAATGTAACCAGGACAACAGGGTTAGACCCCTACCCTTTACTAGAAGTGCCATGGGATTTTTAATGACCACAGAGAGTCAGGACCTCGGTTTAATGTCTCATTCGAAAGATGACAGTCACTGACATTAGGACTCACACAGACCGCAAGATAACCTCCCCTTGCTGGCCTCATTAATACCACTTCCAAAAGCAACCTAGTTTTTCCATGCGGCCACTCATCCAGGTACTGACCAGGCGCAACCCTGCTTGGCTTCAGTAAGTAACAGGTCTTGGGTTGCAGGGTGATATGGCCACAGCCTTTAATAAAAAGTTGATATTTTCAAGACATGGCTAGGAACTATACTCTTATTCTGCTGTAATAATCAAGAAACTATGCTTCTGTACCATGGCTGCAGCAGGTGCAATGATATTGTGCATCGCTGTGACCTATTTACCTAGCTTGGGACTATTTTCAGGCACTTCATAATATCATTGCACCTGCTGCAGCCATGGTTTGGCAGCAAATTCGTTGGTCATTACTCCAGGATGAAAATATAGTTCCTAGCCATATCGGCCTTGAAAATAACTATTTTTCCTTTCCCTTCTGTGGATTCACATCATGGGCGGGGCATGTGTCTGCTCAGTGACTCTAGTATTGTTGCTAAATGGCTATACACAAGGTAACTACAAAGAGTAAAGCTTTAAATAGGCAAATTGTCAAAACATTTATTTGATAGTAATGGTCTAATCCGATTCAATGTTTTATGCTAAGCTAAAAGTGCTACTGCCAGACTCCAGGATTGAGTAAATGATTTCAAAAGTGGTAAAACTCAACTATTAAACTCTAGGTGACCTGTAAAATTAGCCTATTTGCAAAAAGCGTGAAGCGTTCTTTTTCCTGTTATTGTTAACTAGTCACATTAGAGCTCTACACTAATATTTGAGAACTAGAGATGGGGCATCAACTCCTGCTTTGGTAGAGCTGCATATTATAACAATATTACAAGTTTTGTCTCTAGGAAGGCACATTTGACCGTAGCTTGATTAGTGAGTTGGGATCGAGATGTACACTTGTTTTCTTATTTAAAATTATTTTCAAAAAGAAGCGTGCAGGACATTCACTTAAATTTAGTTTGCTTTTTGTTGAAACTTAAGCATTTTTTTTTACAGTGTGCATAATCTCTCCGACAGAAAGGGATAAGAATAAAACAATAACCGTTAATTTGCATGCACTAAATCCTGGAAATATGCTTTTTTCAGTTCTTCCCTTTTACAAACTACATACAGTAGGACATGGGGTAACAAAATTCAAAATAAACCCAATTGTACTAGGTGTCATTAGCTATGTTTCCATCCAAAAATGCAAGTTAACTTTAATGCTCAAAACTGAAAAATCATGTAAGACGTGCGCATAAAAACAACATTTCCATCCAATGAGTTAAAGAGAACAAAATCATCACTTCCTGATTATCTGGTGGCAAATATCAACAGTAAAATGGAATTTACTGTGGTAGGAGAAGCTGTGTGAATCTTTTCTTCATTTAATAATGACTTGCACCTCAGAAGACGATGCCGACAGTCAATGAACGCGTGGTGGCGTTTGAAGGCGTCAGATGTGGAGCACAGACGTTCTTGACAATTCTGGAGGTCATTAATAATATAATAACACTAATGCTAAAATGGTTAAGGCGTTTTAGAATGCCCAAAATAACATTTCAGATGTTGTACTATGTGCTCAGCCTACTGATTTGTCCATTCACACACATTTTCATCATCACATGATCCTTTTTATTGCACATACTGGAATTTGTTTGGTAAAAGTGTTTCCATCGTAGTTTATGCGCATCTTATCGAATAAAAAGTTTATCCTACTCAGGTATGCACGTGTTTATGCGCATTTTCAAAACTTATGCGCATCTTGGTGTTTCCATCACATTTTTAATGCGCATTCTGGACATGCGAATAAAAAAACGATTGATGGAAATGCCAAGATGCACATAAGTTTTGAAAATGCACATAAAAAAAACGTTTAAATGTAGCTATTTACTCTACATAAAAAAATAAAAAACACGTCTTATGTCTGTGTTCTTAACAAAAAAGATTATTTCCATCACATTTTTTGTGTGTAATGTATCGATCCATTTTTCCAGGTGTATATTTATTGTCATTTACAAAACCAGTACCATCTAGATTATGAGAACAGCCTCATCTTATACAGCACATTTTACTTCAGGTTTTAAATGGGCCTCTTGTCTCACTCTGTTATTCTGTAGTTATGCAGGAAGCTAAAGTAAACACCCTTGTGGACAGTGTTATTCACGTTTAATATGTCATCTGCATGTGCTGAAGTCGGACCAGAGGGAGGAGGAGGTGTGAATTGCTGTAGATATTTCGGATAACTTCAGCTTTTCTCTCTTTTATTTCCTCCTTGTGTTCACTTCTCATCAGATGTGAGAAGATAATTGTGCACCACCCTATCAGAAACATCTATGAGCATGCGTTGATGGCTTTTCCAATTATGTTGTTTTTTACTCTTATATTTATTTGATGCTGTGCTGCGTCTTGATGCAGAGGTTAAAAGTAGCAAATTTTAAATAACGATAATTGAGTGCAATTTTAGTGCTATATTGGTACTTTTACTCTATTATTTTCCTTAACTTTTGTCATTTTTTTGGCCCGTAATCTCGTAGTCCAATCAAATCGCCTGTAGGATTGGTCTTTCTGATGTAATTTAAAGGTTCAAGACACCCTGGAGTACTTAAAAAAAAAAATTAATAAAATAAATAAAAATTTAACAGACTTGTGTGTGTTGAGTATCAGTTAAGACCACATTAGCACCTGTCAGCTTTAATTGTGGGGAAAACTGGATAATTTTGAGCTTTTGTCAGCTAATTTCATCTTCTGGGTTTAAAATAATTTTTGGGGCAGGATCAAAATCGGTGACATAGCGCAAATCTGCTAGTGGAGTTTTCTTATCCTATGACAGTGTTAATTTTGACAGCAGATTTCGATTTTGTTTTAGTCTTTTGACTAAAATTCCATTTCATAGTCATATTTTAGTCTTCTGAATCATTTTAGTCTAGATTTTAGTGGACTAAAATCATATAAAATTTACTACATCTGTTCTAGCAAGAGGTTACACTGTTTCAGTTAAGCAAAAGTGCACACACTCGGCTAAATAAATAAGATCAGAGTTTACATCTTGACATCTAAAGTGAATCTTCCTTTTCTCTCAGCTGTTGGCACTTTATTACGGTTTAATCTGACAGACACCCCTATGGAATATGATGTAATCGCATCCCGTGTCTACTATGGATCACTTAATTTTTCAAGCATGCGTGTGTGTCATGCATCACACACCAAGATTAATTCTGATTGGATATTTTCCAAAAAACATTACTCAATTACATTCTAGTCTTGTTTTTATTAGCCAATGAAAACGTCATTATATTTTTATTATAATTGTCATCATCATCACTTTTTATTTAGTTTTCGTCAGTAGAAACTTGTTTGTCACAATTTATGATGACAATTTTTTTTCAGTTTCAACAATTTTTACATTAACACTGTCCTATGAGAAGGCCCTGCTTCCTAATTATTCATGAGAGCACGAGCTTTCCAAAGGCAGACCTGCCAAGCTGTGAGACCCAGTGACTGGGTGAGACCGCGTATGTGTACAGCATGGGTCATATGTGTTTGTTTCTATGATTTACGGGGTTTGTTGCATGTTTTCCCTGAGAATCTGTCAGGGCTGATACAGCAAAGATGTTGGTTTGCAGCAAGCATTTTTGTTGGGAGAGCTGTTTGAGGATTGGAGAATGGCAGACTTTGTCTTTTATTAGTTGAGTTTGTTACCATTCAGACACATCGCCTATATCCGTGCGGCTGTTTTCTCCTATGTTTAAAATCCTCCAGATCACCGGCAGGGCTAATGGTTGGAATAGATAGGGCAAGAGACCTGCTGCACTGCTATCCCCTGTGTCTTCAGCCCCAGAGATTGACGAGGAGAGATGTTTCTAGGGTTTCTATAAACACTATTATCTTTATGATGATATAACAAATTGTGGTTATGTGTATATAAAAATTATGAATAACAAATGCAGCAGGGCATTAAATTACTGTTTATTTCTTTGCATTTTAACTTTGTAAACTATAAAATCATGGGTGGTCTCACTGTTTGTGTCTCATTTTGTGAGCCAACTGAAAAAAGTTGTTCGGTCCCCTCTTTTTTTCCCTGCTCTGCTGGCCACGCCCACTCCTCCCTCTGCTGGCAGAGCTCCACGTCCATCTCGGAGCATTTTGAGGTAGACTTGGACCGAAAGAGTGGGGTTTCATGGCCTTTTAAGACAGATACTTTATAAATACAGCAAACATGTACAGTGTGGAAGCATTTTTGGAAGCAAAATAAATTAACAAATTAACAACTTTGTGTCATGTCCTTCGGAAGTCCAAATACAGAAACAGAACAAGCTCAGTGGAAATGGCAGCATTTGGATGACATTTTAGCTTTCTTTGCTATAGCATTACAGCACCTGTGGCCACGTCCCGTTGCTGCGTGGGGTATATGCACGTGGTGAATGTGCTTAACCTGTAGCGTTTGTGGTCTCACTAGCCCTGATGTATTTTTTGTAGTCCCCAAATTTGTTCGCTGTAGGCTTTGCTAAGTTAGCTCTGTAAAAGCCAATGTCTCACTTTGCATTGAACTTTGAGCGTCTTGCATTCAGAGATGTTGTTTATATTCACACAGCTACATTACACATCAACTAAAGTTTAAAATGATATCGTAGTGGACCACCCCTTTAAGGTCAATATTATTAGCACCCTAAAGTAATATAAATATTTTTTTTCCCGATTGTCTACAGAACAAACCATCTTTATAAAATGACTTGCCTAATTACCCTAACTTGCCTAATTAACCTAGTTAAGCCTTTAAATGTCACTTTAGGCTGAATACTAGTATCTTGAAAAATATCTAGCAAAATATTATTTACTGTCATCATGCCAAAGACAAAAGGAATCCGTTATTAGAAATGAGTTATTTAAAACTATTATGTTTAGAAATGTGTTGAAAGTCTTCTCTTTGTTAAACAGAAATTGGGAAAAAAATATACAGGGGGGCTAGTAATTCAGGAGGCCTAATAATTCTGACTTCAACTGTACTTGCCTGTAAGCTTAAACCGATTTCAATCCACATTATAATTTTCAGCAGCTTCCATGTTAATAATTTGATGCTTTGTGGAAACAGTTTCTCAGTGTGATACTCGCTAGTACTTTTAGAAGGGCTGCTTTTTTTACTCATACTAGTATTTAGAACGAATATGTTTACTATACTTAAACTACATATTTTGGCACTTTTACACGAGTATGATTTTTCAGTACTCTTCCCTCCACTGATCTTACATGAGAGCAAATGTGACTCAAAAAGTGGTTTAAATTTGACCTGGTTTCCTCTTTTACTTCCCTTCTGACAATCTGCAAAGTCTCGCTTTGCAGTCCCAAAATAGCCGCCTTTCTGTTATTCAAAATGCTGGTCATAATGAATCTCTATTTAACACCGTTTTCTGTTTTGCAGGAGGTTCAAAATGGACGATTGTTCCGCCTACTGGCAAAACTGGGAACCATCAATGAAAGACCAGAGTAAGTACACAGCACGCTTTAGAAACCTTTCTGATATTGGAACTTTTTAAGAGATGCATGCAGAGTGGTTTGGTTCACTGTCGAATTTGAATTCTCATAGGTTTCAGAAGGATCCAACATGGTCTGAGACTGGAGATCGTTACCTGCTGAAACTCTTCAGAGATCACCTGTTCCACCAGGTCACAGAGACCGGCACACCCTGGGTTGACCTCAGCCACATTGTGTCCTGTCTCAACAAGGTGACCTATTGCAAGTTTGTGCTTCTAATCGGATTAATGCAAAGTTACATTGAAATGCTGTTTGCACTTCTAGCAAACAGCTTTGACATTCCCAGATTCCCACTATGCTTTTACATGGAAAAGATATATATATATATATATATATATATATATATATATATATATATATATATATATATATATATATATATATATATATATATATATATATATATATATATATATATATATAAGATGACTAAGGCCCAGCCAGGACTCGAACCAGCAACCTTCTTGTTGTGAGGCGACAGTGCTAACCTCTGAGAGATTTTTTGAGTCGAAGATGACATCTTCGACTCAAAAAAATCACCCCTACTCCTCCCCCTCTTTCCTAGATAAATCCAGGACAGGGCAGCACGATCACTCAGAGGTTAGCACTGTCGCCTCACAACAAGAAGGTTGCTGGTTCGAGTCCTGGCAGGGCCAGTTAGCATTTCTGTGTGGAGTTTAGATGTTCTCCCTGTGGATTTACTTAGGGTACTCCGGTTTCCTCCCACAGTCCAAAGACATGTGGTATAGGTGAATTGAATTAACCAAATTGGTACAGTATATGAGTGTTTTAGTACTGGGAATTCACCACATAGCCATATACTGGTATAGTTGGTGGTTCATTCTGTCGTGGCAACCCCTAATAATCAAGGAATAGGTTGAGCGAATGAATTTGGGGGAGCTCTTGAGACCTACCTCATACTCCCCTCTCTCCCGATGAAACCGGGACAGCTTGCCAAACACGCTTTAGACTTAATCATCAGCTAAGTGTGAACTCTTAATGTCATTGATTAGAAATAACTAGCGTGAACAAACTTATTTAAAGCAGAATCAAATGTAGTACGGACATTTTGCGTTGATGTTGGAGACATTATACATGTTGCTTTTGGAAAGTCAAAATGTTCCCAATGTTATTTATTTTTTAAATGCATCTAGTACATTTCTAAGTTCTTTTTTTTTTAACTCATAATTGCAGTTGGACGCTGGAGTGCCGGAGAAGATCAGTCTGGTGTCCCGGGATGAGAAGAGCGTGCTCGTGGTGACCTACTCAGACCTGAAGCGCTGCTTTGAGAGCACCTTCCAGGAACTGCTGGCCACGGCGAACGGCCCCCTGTAACCCCAGCCATCCCCACAGGAGTGGGCTGGAACTGCCTGAAAACAGAGCACATTGCACTACAGCCTGGAATCATAGGTGCAGAACGATGATCTCACGACCAGGGCAGAGCCAGCTGGTTGCTCACCTCCAGTCAGATACACTGTTGTTCTTCTATCCAGAGAAACACCTTTTTCTAAAGCTTATTTTTTTAGTTTTCACAACAAACTGTGCAGCTGCAGAATTATGAACTGAACTGAGAGCTGTGGCCAATGAGTTTTTTTAAGACTTGGGAACAATGTCCAAAATAATGACTTCCTGCTCTTATTTTTAATTTGTATTTTTTTTTTGTTTTCGTTGGAGGATGCACTAAACATTTTAAGTTCCTTTTTTTAAGTGATTGTGTGCGCACGTCCCACAGGGTTCATACAGGGAGCACACATGAAATAGACACAAAACGAAACAAAAAAACAGAGCGCTTTCCACATCATCTCCTCCTGTTTTTTTATGAGGTACTACAATTTGGGACAGACCACTGGTCATGTGTCCTGGACTCTGATGGGACGATGCGCCGGGTTGGGTTAATCAATGAGACTGACCACTGAATGAATGTGTGGTGATGGTTAACGACTCTTGATCATGTCAGCCGATTTACAGGCAGGAGGGACGTCATTGGGTTTGTGGGTTTCCACGGCATTCGCTGCCGCTGACAAAGAGGTGCTCTCTCTCTCCTCTTGCTGTGTAAAATTGTTTATTTGCGACCTTTTTAATTTCACGGGCGCATTATCAGATTTGAGAGGATGGATTTTTGTTGTCTTTTTTTTTTTTTTTGTTTTGTCAGGCTCTCGTGAAAGGAACCAAAGAACTGGACCACACTAGCAAGGGAAACCAGTTCGCTCTGATGGTGGAATGAATGTCCTCTTCTTAAGCGTCCACTTCGTCATTCTTTTCGTTTCTCACATCCGCTAGTATTGGTTTTGATCTAGTGAATGTCAGTAGAGCTCTCTTGTGTTCCTCACCAAGCTGTTGTACAGAGATGCATGATGGGATGTTTCTCACCTCACTCTGTGGACCAATCCCAGCAAAGGACGGTTGGGATTGTATCAGTTTCTTTCTTTATGTGATTTGATCATGCGACAACATCCGTAAATCAGTTTGGAATTCGCTCAGGATGATGATGATGATGATGATGACAGGAATATGCCAATGGCTGAATGTGTCTGACCTGTCATTGGTGACTGCCCGATCTGTGAGTCGAGGACCCGCGCAGGACCTGCAGCACAGATTGGGCTGTGCAGGTTACAGCAGGCCAGAACTGCAGTGAGGATGCTGTGAGTTCAATCTACCTTCCCCTGCCCTCCCTCTCTCTCTCTTCTTTATTTTCTTTTTAAAGTAAACCAATCAGTAATATAACTTGGTGAACATGGTGCCAAGCCCGTATCTCTTTCTTCATCATACACACACCAACATTTATACACACCTTTTAGTGGCCGATCTGTCATATCATGAACTCCGATTCCAGTGGAGCGCACTCCAGACATACACACACACACACACACATACATACACTCACGTACATGAAATCCTCCTTCACACCCCCCAGTATGTTTTATGCCCTTCTTGTGTTTGTCACATTTTTTCTGCAATATTTGTGTGTACAGCAGTATTTTAATAAAGAGTAAATAAAAGTTAAGATTGATTTTGGGTGTTTGTGATTGATTTAGTAGATGAGCTGCAAGAATGAAAAAGGAACTTGTTTTTAATTTGGCTGCAAGTCTGAGAGCATGGAAGGAGAATAAGATGCTTCCCAAAATAGATGCCACAAAAAGCATCGGCAGTAATAAGAGTAGGTCTCGGATATGATGTGCAGATATTTTATTTATTGAAGCATTTGTTTGTGGCAATCGTTAGGTGAGAGGATTAGTTTGTTACAGCGATGTTACTACAACAAACATACAATACTGTTCAAAAGTTTTTCAAAATTCATTAAGGTCTTGTCTGTGTAACAGGTTTTTCAAAACTCCAGCAAGTCAAGTTTTTGCCTCTGTCAGTGTGCCAATGTCAACCTTTATGATTGGCTAACACATTTTTGCATTGCCTTGTGGAAGGAGATTTCTTTTTAAATCGAAGTTTAGGAAAAACTCATAAAAAAAATACCCATATACAGTCGAAGTCTGAATTATTAGCCCCCCTGTTTATTTTTTTCCCCAATTTCTGTTTAACGGAGAGATTATTTTTTAAAGATATTTCTAAACATACTAGTTTTATTAACTCATTTCTAATAACTGATTTATTTGATCTTTGCCATGATGACAGTAAATAATATTTGACTAGATATTTTTAAGACACTTCTATACAGCTTAAAGTGACATTTAAAGGCTTAATTAGGTTAACTAGGCAGGTTAGGGTAATTAGGCAAGTTACTGTATAACGATGGTTTGTTCTGTAGACTATCAAAAAAAAAAAAAAAAAAGCTTAAAGGGGCTAATAATTTTGACCTTAAAATGGTTCATAAAAAATTTAAATCTGCTTTTATTCTAGGCAAAATAAAACAAATAAGACTTTCTCCAGAAGAAAAAATATTATCAGACATACTTTGAAAATTTCCTTGCTCTGTTAAACATCATTTGAGAAATATTTAAAAAAGAAAAAAAATAATTAAATGGTGGCTAATAATTCTGACTTCAACTGTATGTGTGGACGTAGCTTTAGGCTTTAATGTTCACATTGACGTCTTATGAAGTGAAACAGTCAAGCAGCAACATTTACAACAGTCTGACTAGGCATGGGACGATAACCACTTTCAAGGTATACTGCGGTTTTGAAAAGTAAAGGTTTTAAAACCACCAGAATTTTCTGCTGTACTATTCCTAGGGTGTGTGTACGATTTTTTTTTTTTTGGTTTGTTTTTAGGACAACAGTATTTCCATCTACAAAGATGTAGTTTTAAATTGTAATGAAATGTGTGTGTCTGAAACTAATGAAGACAGCAGAATTCAATGATTGATTTGAATTATTTAGCCTGACATGTTTACTGCTCCAAAATATTATAAATGTTTCTCAAAATAAAGTATATCATGTTCAAATGGGAAAAAAGTTGATATTTAAAAACAAGCAATTTAGAGCGGTTATCACAATACTGTGAAACCGTGATATTTTTATACAAGGTTATCATACTGTCAGAACACTGACACGTGCCTACTCTGCTTTCATTATGGTCCTTGTTTTTTCATAAAATGCCACCAGCAAGTTTTAGCTAAAAATTATGTAGATGAAAATGATCACCTACATCTTGGATGGCATCAGGTAAAGTAAATCCGAAGGATCATTTATAGGTGATAAATATAATGCATATGTTAAAGGACAACATTTTTCAGATAAAAAGAAATTATTTTTTTTTTTTAATTGCAAGGCTCTAAAGAAAAAACATTTACCCAACCCTACCCCTTACAGTGACGTTACTAACTTCATGTCTGACATTGCATGACACTGGATGAGTCTGCATCCAGATACTATTGGAGAACGTTACCTGGATCTTGGTCCAGTTTTTTAAGTGTATTTAGCTTTTGATAATACATGGTCATGTTGTATACACTACTGGTCAAAGATTGAGGTCAGTATGATTTTTAAAAGTTTTACAGTAAGCTTCTCCTGCTCACCAAAGCTGTATTTATTTTATCAAAAATACAGTACAAATTGTGAAATGTTATTGCACTATAAAATAACAGTTCAAAAGTAGTTCATCATTTGATCCGCCGCCTTGATGAACAGAATAATTTTCTTAAAAAAAACCATGAAAAAAAAAAACGACCCAAAACTTTCGACCATTAGTGTGTGTGTGTGTGTGTGTGTATGTATATGTATGTGTATGTATGTGTGTATGTATATATATATATATATATATATATATATATATATATATATATATATATATATATATATATATACATATACATATACATATACACACACAAGCAATTTAAAAATATTTTTAAAAAATATTTCTGTTTTAAAAAAAATTATTATAACATTGACCCTTAACGTTATGAACAGTGTCGTCTTGAATCTGACAGCATAGCTTAGTTGATCATGGTACATCAAAACACTGCCAAACAACACATGCACATGTAAAAACAGCTCGCTTTGTCCAGCTAAAACCAGTAGTTTTATATTTTTAGCATTAAATAAACCATAGATATATACACTCTAATATGTTATAAGGATATTATGATGCAAATAAATATTCTATAGTGAACTTCCAGCATACGGCCTGCAGCACATGAACTGTGCTCTACAGTTTAACATTTGGTACCTACAAGCAGTGATTGTAAGAAAGGTTTTTCACTAGCTCATAAATGATATCAGCTGCTCTTTAACTACTAAAATGATTAGAGATGTAAAGTTAGCGGTGCTTTGAAAGTGGGAATACACACATCAGATAGAAGTTTAAAACAAAATCTCAAAATGACACTCATGGAAGCATCTTAGGAAATAAAAAGTAAAGTGTTAATTAGTGGCAAAAAAAGATTTGGTCTAAGGGTTTCACAAACAATGAAAATTCTCATTTCCTTTCCTGTTTTTGCCCTGTTTGAGTTTGTTTCTTGTTGAACACTAAAGATGACATTTTGGAAACTAGTTTAAAATGAAAACCTTTGTGTTAAACCAAAGATAAGAACATTAATATGTAGGGACTGTCCCTTTGATATGGTGGGGTTAATGTTGAAATCAATCCAGAAATGCTGCTTTGATATGATAAATTGAGTCTAATGAGGAACCGAAAGCAGCAGAATTGAGATAAGTGCCAACGGATGTTTACATGCAGGTTTGTCTGACGCAAATGTTAGAAACTGGGGTAAAGGAGAACGTCTTCATAATGCGGTGGAGCAAGCGCTGTTTGATGAGAACAACAGGGGGCGCTGCTCAGATGAGGTTGAGTTTGACCACTGGAGAACAACCTGCAACACACAAAACACTGACACAATTAAAGTCAAAATCTTTTAATATTGTCAGAACTGCAGTGAAACTTATAGGACTGAACGCCTAAACCAGCACTTATATTCAAGTAATGCACTTTGAATGTGGTGAAGAGTTCCAAGCAATCCATCTGACGTACTCAACCCATGTTATGATCTCCTACTCTGGTAGAAAATAAGGAATCCTTCAATGCAAGCGGAATAGGCTCAAAAACCTGTTTATTCCTGTCTTATATATATATATGCAACTGTGTGTGTGTGTGTATATATATATATATATATATATATATATATATATATATATATATATATATATATATATATATATATATATATATATATATGTACAGTTTAAAGGCTTAACTAGGGTAATTAGGTTAACTAGGCAGGTTAGGGTAATTAGGCAAGTTATTGTATAACGATGTTTTGGTTTGTTCTGTATACTATTGATATATATATTAATACAGAATTAAAGTCTTGTTAAATTAAATTTTTTTTTTTTTTTTTTTAAATTGAAGTCATTGGCTACCAGTTTCCAACATTTTTCAAAGTATCTTCTTTTGAGTTTAACAGATAAAGAAACTCATAAATGTTTGGAACAAACTGATGATGAGTAAATTTAGTTTTTCAGTGAACTATCCCTTTAAGGATGCACCTGCTTCAAATGTTATCACTCGATTGAATGTGCATTATCAGTGGTTTTCAGCTGATAGATATGGGCCAGTAAGGGCCTTCTGCACCCACTGGTAGGCTGAGAAGGCTGTAATCAGCTATACTAATAGAGAAGACTCCAGATCCAGATCTGTTTTTACATTACTGTGATGGTTGGGGTAGGGGTAGGCGTTAATACAACACAACTAATGTGAAATTTAAAAAATAATAAAATACTTAAAAAAAATTTAGAGACAATACACTGTCATTTAAAAGTTTGAGCTTAGTAAATTATTACATATTTTTAAGTTGCATGCTCACCATGTCTACATTTTTCAGCAATATTGTCAAAAATTGCAATTCAAAAGTAGCTCATTTGTATTTTAGTGTTTTCAAATTATTCCTGTAATGCAAAACAGCATCACTAAAATATAATCTAATTTTCTAATGTGCTCATGAAATCTGCAAGATCATTTTCTTAACACCATCAACAAACATATTTATTTTTTAATCAATAAAGAAATTTAAAAACAGAATAAAATTAACAATTAGCAAATTAACATTTAAAAATGTTTTATAATCAACGACAACAGATCTTATGGCACCTACTTTGTGATGTTCTTGGTTTTGAATCTGCCCGTCCACTTCACCTGAATGAGTTCTTCAGAAGGCAAAACCATTCCACTGTCAGACTGCTCGTCCTGAAGTAAAACACGAAGTCAAAGTCAGACTCGACGGCTCTGCCCAGTCAAAAGCAACTTTATTTTAAAACGCTTACATCAGGGATCTCTTTGTGCAAATCTTCAAAAGTGCTCACGACTTTGATCTTCCCAGGGCTGATGTAGCTACAACAAACCAAAATAATAAACTAAAGTCAATAAACTAGTGCAATTATTCACATTATAAATGAGATATATTCGTTTGGCTGCTATTTTCTTATACAAAGAGCTTTGTACCTTGAATTTCCCAGTGCTTTCTGCTTTATATCTCTCTGGTTCAGGTGAGTCGTAATGGCATTTCCTTCTCCAGATTTAAAAGTGTTTAAGGGAATATAATCCTTTCCATCCTGTTTTGACAAACAAAAATGTAAAAAAAAAAAAGTCCCACTTTAATTTACAGTCCTGTTTCGCATGTCACATACTAAGCATCTTCAGATACACTCAAAAAGAGTTACGCTTGCTAGGGAGGACAGCTTAATTGTTTTATGGTCAGTTGACTTAAATTAGTGAAATTCTAATCAATTGAGTGGAACCCAGCATTATATTTTAGAGTGTAAACTGGGGAATTAACTAGATAGTACATATAAGATAATATATGTAGATAATGTACACATTGAGCACACAAACTGTAAAAGGGTGCCATTTTTTTACTTGTTCTGACTATTTTAATGACAAATGTAGTTCTGTGTGTAGAATTCAGAAAGCCTTGTTATTAGGGACACCCATTGCAGCTTTGTTTTTACATATTATGATACACATACATATTTGCTGTACTCTTTCCCCACAGTAACCAAACGAACACACAAGAAATATGATGGTGGTAAAAAAAAAATTGAAAAAAAGCATCTCGTCATAACGATGTGAATATGATTGAGTAAGACTTATTCTAAAATAGTAGGGGCATTGGATTGCATTTCTTAACTGCTAATGTTGCCAGATAACATAATGCATTTTTTTTCAACACATCCCAATATTTAAAAAACATCAGCCTCAAATGGTTGATATGTCAGTTTAATCTGAAAATATGAAGTGTAAGACCAATTTATTTAAAAACAATATCACAATAAAACATTTTTGAATATTAATCATCTATATTTTTTGAAGTATGCCATAAAATAATTCAGATTCTCATTTATATTAATACGTTTTCTTGTTTTTGTTTTTTTTTTTACAATAAAAACACAATCAAGTGTAGTAGTGCAACAGGATTATGTTTGTTAGATTTTTTTAAACCAACAATGCTGTATGTGTAAAATTTAAAACAGTCATTCTTTAAAGTACAGTCATTATTTAAAACAATAAAAACATGGTCAACCATTTGGTAGACTGACAGGCAAATTAGACAGGAAAGATATATAATAATTGATCATTTATAATAAACTGAATAAATTATTAATGTGAAACAATAAAAATGTGTTTGATTTTGTGACTAATTGTTGTTTAATTTATTGTTAAAGTTTTTAGACCACTAACAGAGTTGACATTTTCCATCAGTTTGTGCTTTAGCCTAGCTTTGAGTGCTAACCTCAAACCAGACACCACATGGCATGTCTAAAACTGAATTAATTTCATATTATTTGACTGAATCCTATTAATAAACAAACAAATTTGAAAATGAATCTACTATTAGTGTTACCTAAACATTTTGTACAAATTAATAAGAGATGAACAGATGCCTTAATACCTTCCAAAGTTTCCTATCAGAGGAAGTGGCATCACTTGGTTGCATGCTTTTGCTACCAGTGCTTAAAGAGCACCTATTTTACCTCTTTTACAAGATGTAAGAAACTTTGGTGTCTCCAAAATGTGTCTGTAAAGTTTCAGCTCAAAATACCCATCAGATAATTTATTATAGCCTCCTCAATTTGCCCATTTTGGTGTCTGAGTTCAGTCTAGCTATTATGTAGCCTGCGGCTTTAAATCCAAATGAGCTGCTTCTCCCCACCCACCACTCCGACGTATGTCTGCTATTCATGCGTTACTTCAGATAATCAACACAGTGACAGAGACAGACTCGGATGAAGCTGAAATACAGCTCATTAGTCAAAAATGCAGAGTAAGTTTATTTCATGTATTTGTGGTGGAGTTTATTCAAGCTTTCTGAAATGATGAGACTCACACAAATGCGCATTTACTGACACCATGCGACCGGGGTGATTATATCAGTTAAGAATTACATAGCGATTTTACTGTCTTACTGTTTACTGTTTTAAAAAATGTTGTTTAAACTAATTGAAGAGCAGCTGATCACAGAGAGTTGTTTTAAACATGTTTTAATCCCAGTCTCTTTGCAAAAAATGTTCTGTGGACATGTGTATACATGTTATTATGGGCACCTGTCAATCAATTTGGTGGGTGGGGAAAACCGCACTCCTACATCACGCTGCGGTGGGCTTCAAAATCACTGGATTTTGGGTCCTATTTTAAAGCCAGGAAATTTATAAAAGAGAATCGTTAGGTTTAATATGACAAAGTTCTGTCCAAACAGCTTACAAATGTTGATTTTCATCATAGGTGCCCTTTAAATGATTGTTGACGCCTTTTTTTGTTTTTTTATAACTGAAATGACAATTAATACAGAAAATAGTACAGTAAACACGCAAAAACGAATATGAAAAATATGAAAAACTTAATTTAATTTATTTATTTAATTATTTCACGATAAATTAAGCTGAATGTATTAATCAGGTTATGGAGACAGTCAATGGGAAAAAGCTTGCTCGGCATATACCCTATTAACGATAAATAACTCGTATGATAGGAGTAACCTGTGAGTGTGTCACACACATACATACACACCTTTACACACAAATGGAGATGCAGCACTAGCAACACTTCAACATACTTTATTTCACAAATAGCTATATATTATGAAGGATTCAAAAATGTACAAATCTGCTGGTACACACACACATATTGCAGCTTTTTCCCTTTTATTTTGCTCTATATTCTATTTCTTTTGGTGCTACTGTTAATACTAAATTGTATTAATGTGTATTCAGGGTTTCCGCAGGAAAATATGAAAAAACTTTATTTAATTGAATTATTTCATGATAAATTATGCAATTAGATACGCAATTCTAGAATAACCCATCATTTTTGCAATTCACTTTCATCACATGAACTGATGATGTCAATAAAATTACACTATTATGATAGTTTGATTACGAAGTACGTTTGACACTAGACTCTACAGATCTGACAATGAAGTCTATAGCTTGAATGAATGACACATTGTTTTTAAAGTAAGAAATAGCTCTTTCTGAGAATTATCTTGAAAGATTATAAACATTTGACTTAATTAAGAGGTCTTGGTGTGCGTAAACATCACGTCCTTGTGATTTTAATGGAATGAGGTTTTTTTTATTTATGTTTTGTTACTAGTGTAAATAATGTCTGACCTGTTGGACGCAGGTCTGCAGAAGGTCTCCCAGTGACTCCACTAGAGCAGTGAATAAAGGTCTGTCCTCAGGGTTGTTTTCCCAGCATGCACACATGATGCTGTAACTGTCAGACAAATCACACACACTCATTAATGTCATGTACTGGATGATGGGTCTGTGAATGATTATACACACACACACACACACACACACACACACACACTCACATCTCTGGTGTGCTGTATTGAGGAGGACACATCCGAGTGCCCTGCTTCAGTCTGCGGCAGAACCCCTCATCCATGTTGAGTCCTGGGTATGGAGATGCTCCTGTAAAGCACAAACACCATATCATGTAAATTTGACTGTTCTCAAAAAGTGCGATAATGATAAATATATAACTATACAAGCATCAATGATAATGTTGTTTGGTGTTTTGCCCTTATTGACAGGACAGTAGCTAGACAATATGTGAGGTGAACAGGAAAGGTCCTTGAAGTGGGATTTGAACTCGAGATGCTCAAAAGCACATTGAAGCCATCATATGTTGGCACACTAACCCCTAGGCTACTGGTGTCGTCTTTCAAAGATGTATTTATTTACTTGTATCTGTGGCTTTAAATGGCTTTTACCATGTTAACGGTCACCTCACCTAAACAGTAATTTATTGTCGACCTATTTATATTTAGAAAGACACTCAGTGGATGTTTGCAGAAGTGAAAGCATTTAAAAAAGGAAGTATGAAAAAAATGACAAAAGTTAACTGTAAAGCAAATGCATTATAAAGATGTTATATTTTATAAGACCTTATATATTATACGTCATCATATATAGTGATATAAGGGATATGTCCAAAAATTTTATCTTCCAAATTTAAATTTGATATCACAAAAGTGAGATTTTGTTTGGGTGCTCTACCAAAAATTGCCACCATGTGCCACCCTATTTTTAAATAAATAGTCCAGTCACAAATTGATAATGCATAATGTTACAATGTCACAAAACCATGACCAAATTTGAGATCTTAAATTAAAACCTTTCCAAGATAAATTTGGAACAAGCTTTTGTTATAAAAGTGTGTAAAGTTAAAGAAATGTGACATTTTCCATCAGTGGGACGAACCTTCTGCAGTTTTTCACAGGGATAATTCACCCAAACATGAAGGTTTTCGTTTCGCACAATAAAAACTCAATGTAGTGATGCATACTGATTTTGTTTCACCAGTATAATAAAGTGCTTGTAGCAGGCACCTTGCATTTTATATTAATAAGAGTTTCAGCTAAAAGTATTTTGTTGATGTTGAAGACAAAATGCCCTCCTTTTAAAATGTAATTCTTTTAAAATTATTTCTCAAGTGATGTTTAACAGAGCAAAGAATTCTATCACAGTATTCCCTACTATACATTTTTATCAGGAGAAAGTCCTAATTTTTTCAGTTTGACAGGAATAAAAATATTAATAACAAAATAATGACTTGTCCAGTGACTTGCCTTATTGTAATGTATTGTGTATTTATATAGTGATTTATTGTGTATGACCTACACCCACAGCACTTCACAATCATGATCTCTCCACACCACCACCAGTGTGCAGCATCCACTTGGATGATGTGACGACAGCCACAGGACAACGACGTCAGTGAGCTCATCACACACCAGCTATTGGTGGAGTGGAGAGACAGTTATAGAGTTATGATGGATGGGGATGATAGTGTCCCCTTCACTATACTGGGGCATTAAGACTCACGCAGGCTGCAGGTTAAGCGCCCCCTGCTGGCCTCTCTAACACCACTTCCAACAGCAACCTGGCTTTCCCATGTGGTCTCCCATCAAGGTAGACCAGGCTCAGCCCTGACCAGGCTCAGCCCTGCTTAGCTTCTGTGAGTAACAGGTCTTGGGCAGCAGGGTGATATGGCTTTGTATTATTAACCTAATTAACTCAGTTAAGCCTTTAAATGGCAAAATGTACTGTCATATATTATTGCAAATATTTGCATAATATTGCAAGGACAAAACAAATTAGCTATTAGACATTAGTTATTAAAGATATTTTGTTTAAAATGTGTTGAAATAATTATTTAATTAATTATCTTTTCTCACAACACTATTTACATTTGCACAATAGTTAATGCATTTCTCAAAACAATTAGTCATTTGTGCACATCATAGTAGCAGTTTCTTATTCCGTCCAACAAATTGCAAATGCTTTTGGACATGCATCAATCGCTTTCATACAACTCTCTGCTGTTTATAACATTATCATTTGCTTATGTCATGTCAGTCAATATTAGTCATTCCATATAAAACTAACAGACCTCATTTCATGACTTGAGTCATTACATACAAAAATGTTGAACTAGTTGTCAAAATCTGTCAAATTTTAAATTTTCTATGAATGATTTACAGACCAATGTATGTTGTAGGTTCAGTTCCAATATGTACTGCAATATTGTTTACAGTTGTGCACAGCTCTACACAAAGGACGTTTATGTTTGTTGTAAATAAGGGTGGATTTATTCTTTTGCACAAAGCTGTGAATTTGAATTGCAAGGAGCATCTGCAGTGAAAATGTGAAACATACATATTCAGTGTCTTGTACTCAGATACCTCACTAAATGCAGTGATGTCTAACTTTACTGTAGTTTTCAAATGGCTGTGCAAATAGTATATAGTGCTGTCTTGAGCATTTTCAGGAAGTGTCACCAAAATCAGATTTTTTTGCATTGGAAAAAATGCACAGAATAAACTGTCATAATAAAAACATAGCAAAGTCGTTTGACTATCTTGTTCATAAACAATGGTGTCAGGACTTTTCATCTTGATGACACTGAGACTTTCATTGACATCAATACTTGCTTTTGAGGAATGAGCTCTCCATTTTGAGCATGTGACACGCTTTTGCGGGTTATCAACTAGGTTTTGCAGTTTGTACTAATTGTTTTGGGAAATGTATTTACTGTTGTGCAAATGTAAATAGTGTTGTGAGAAATGCACCAATGCGACTGAGAAAAACTGTAAGAAAAATTTTATGAGGGCTAATCATTTTGTGTTCAAATGAATGAATGACCTGGGGGTGAGTAACTTAACAGCAAAGATTCATTTTGGCCGAAGAACCGCATTAATAAGACAAAATGTCTCTAGATACACATAAACCATATTTTGTAGAGTTCACTTGATATAACAGTTTATACATTTTCAAATGTTAATAAAAAAAATCTTCAAATGATTCAAGTTTTTTTAATGACATTAGTGATGATACTACAGCTATATGACATTTAAATTGTGCCAAGGGCCCTGTAAAGCCGACTAGTAAAGTAGATTCTGCTTTATCCTCAGTGTTTTTTTGTTGATCAGCAATACTGCTCCATTATGTTATTATTATTACATTTCTGATGTGTCGGTTCTTGTTTTCATCACTTTCACACAGCTTCACTTTCATGTTTCCTAATGAGTTTTCCTCACTTTCAAACTCTTGCAAAGACCTGCCAGAAGGACAAAGGTCAATTGTTCTATTGTGGCATATTTCAAAGCGATCGTGTTATGAAAAAAACAACTCTGACAGGAAAATGCTGATTTATAGAAAGAGTTTTGTCCTCACCGAGGGAGAAGATCTCCCAGAGCAGCACTCCATATGACCACACGTCACTCTGAGTGGTGAACACTTTATCGAAGATCGATTCAGGAGCCATCCACTTCAGCGGTAAGCGTGCCTGCATGCCGAATAAAAACAACTCAATTCATTTAGTGTACTTTTATATCATTACCTTTGATTTATCTACAGCAGTACACTCACATCTCCGTTCCGCACATAGTCGGGGTCTTTGTATAGGTCTCGGGCCAAGCCAAAATCGCAGATCTTCACCACGTTGTTGTTGGAGAGCAGAATGTTTCTGGCTGCAAGGTCACGATGGATGCACTGAAAAGTCACCAAAAATCTTCAGATTCAAGTCATATTCACATAAACGTGCACAGAGAGGATGATACTTTACCTTTCGAGAGGCGAGAAACTCCATACCTCTGGCCACCTGAAAGCTGTAAGAGATCAAGTCTTCAAGGAGAAGAGGGTCGCTCAGTTCAGAAAGACAATCTGGGGATAGAGAGGAGGACTTATAGATTTAAAAAGGTCTATTGTTAATATTCAGATCAGCTCATGATAAATTAACAAGTGTTCATTTATTGGTGGCACGGTGGATCAGTGGTTAGCACAGCAAGAAGGTCACTGGTTCGAGTCCCAGCTGGACCAGTTGGCATTTCTGTGTAGAGTTTGCATGTTCTCCCTGTGTTCGCATGGGTTTCCTCTGGGTGCTCCGGTTTCCCCCACAGTCCAAAGACATGCGGTACAGGTGAACTGAATAAACTAAATTGGCTGTAGTGTATGAGTGTGTGTGTGAATGTGAGAGTGTGTGGGTGTTTTTCAGTACTCAGTTGCGGTTGGAAGGGCTTCCTCTGTGTAAAACATATGCTGAAAAAGTTGGTGGTTCATTCCGCTGTAGCCACCCTTGATAAATAAAGGACTAAGCCAAAGGAAAATAAATGAATGTTAATCTTTCTTTGTTCTTCATGCCAAAACTGAAGGTGATTTTTTTGTGCAATATTTTAATCATTTAGATAAACGGAAGAAAGAAATTCATACAATTATTAAAAGGTTTAAAAATAGGTTGTTATTTTAGAAAGACGTATTTAAAACTCACAAATATTGCATTTAGTTGATCAAATCTACTTTAGACACATTTTATATAAAAAAAAATCTAATATATTTTCATATTTAATTGATTTATGTGATGGTTATGCTAAATGTTTTAAGCATAACAATAAGAAATATTTCCTTATTACAGTTTTTTACAATTACTTTGCCACAAATTTCAGAACAGTGTTGGATACAACACACACAAGTCAAAGATACTCTGTTCATTGAACTAAGATTACCTTTTCAATAAAATACAAATAAACATCAAATTTATCCCATTTCAAAGTCCAACCCACACATTATGTTTAAAATAAATGCGTATTCATTTACTTAACATCATGTTATTATCAACTGATACAAAATGATAAATAACTGTAGCATTACTCTTGATGCATGGAAACTGATGTACAATATTACATGTTTAGATGATGAAAGTTTCAGTATAGATCAAATGACATCAGTTACCACAGAAGATGACCAACTGGACTACATTATCTATTCATCTTTATTCATCCTTATTCCATACTTATGGTTTCTTTGTTCCATGTACCACTTTTACAGACAATGTTTTGATATTTGACATTACTGCACTGTATGTAAGAAAGCCCAATCACAGCAAACCAATGGATTCACATTTACAGAAGGTTCTTTCCAAGATTTTTGACCAATGAAAACACCACTGTGATGTACAGGAGATCCTGTGACCAAATTCACAACACCAGACTGATGGAAACACAGATCCCAAAATAGAAATCTGATATATAGAAATATATGCAAATTACATATGTGACATAATAGTTCATATGAATGTTGCATATATAAAATATGTCATACATGTCAAAATATTGTCTTTTTTTTTTTACTAGAATTACAAATATGTACATATAAGTTACATAAATATATTATCTACAGTATGTTATATATATATTTACCCCTACAACTATATTACCTATAATTTGTATAGGTGTCCATATGGCTGTAAATGAACACATACACATACACGCACACACGCACACACACATATTTATTTATGATATGGTTGAAAAAATGTAAACAGTGACTTTTGCACTATTTTGACAAATTATTGACTATTATGACATTTTATATACAGTATTTGGAATCCAGTTGTAATTTGCATATATTGCCATACATCATCTTTCTATATGGGGTCGTGCAGTGAGAAAAAAATTACAGTAAACCTACATTATGATGGAATAAATAAAACTAGTTCAGTGTATCTATCGTCTGTACTGTTCCCTCTACACTTATGTATAAACCATAATGAAACCTGTATCATACATTTTAAACAACAATATTTATTGATTGTTAAAGATTGTTTTTTGAAATGATGTGTATCTTGTATGCTGGTGATCTAAAGTTGTGTTCCTGTAGTGTTTGTATGATAAAGGGATTATGTGAACTAATGATCCTACAAATGCAAAACTTCTTTAAGGAAATGAACGCAGCATGCAGAGTTTTGAACATTGGAGAGTCTTTGTTAAAAGTAGTGACAGTTTAGAGTTTTGTGTCCAGAGTTTTGAAAACTGGCATCAAGGTTATGAAATTTGTGGCAAAACAATAAAAAAAAAAAACTGTAATGTGATGTAATGCTTTCCAGCTTACTGTTTTTCTCAGTCGCATTGGTGCATTTCTCACAACACTATTTACATTTGCACAACAGTTAATGCATTTCTCAAAACAATTAGTACAAACTGCAAAACCTAGTTGATAACCTGCAAAAGCGTGTCACATGCTCAAAATGGAGAGCTCATTCCTCAAAAGCAAGTATTGATGTCAATGAAAGTCTCAGTGTCATCAAGATGAAAAGTCCTGACACCATTGTTAATGAACAAGATAGTCAGATGGCTGTCATGTTTTCATTATGACAGTTTATTCTGTGCATTTTTTCCAATGCAAAAAAGTCAAATTTTGGTGACACTTTCTGAAAATGCTCAAGACAGCACTATATACTATTTGCACAGCCATTTGAAAACTACAGTAAAGTTAAACATCACTGCATTTAGTGAGGTATCTGAGTACAAGACACTGAATATGTATGTTTCACATTTTCACTGCAGATGCTCTTTACAATTCTAATTCACAGCTTTGTGCAAAAGAATAAATCCACCCTTATTTACAACAAACATAAACGTCCTTTGTGTAGAGCTGTGCACAACTGTAAACAATATTGCAGTACATATTGAAACTGAACCTACAACATACATCGGTCTGTAAATCATTCATCAAATTGTTCAATTTAGAAGATTTTAAATTTGACAGATTTTGACAACTAGTTCAACATTTTTGTATGTAATGACTCAAGTCATGAAATGAGGTCTGTTAATTTTATATGGAATGACTATTCAGCATTCACAAGTTTAGCTAATTTTGACTGACATGACATAAGCAAATGATAATGTTATAAACAGCAGAGAATTGTATGAAAGCGATTGATGCATGTTCAAAAGCATTTGCAATTTGTTGGAAGGAATAAGAAACTGCTACTATGATGTGCACAAATGACTAATTGTTTTGAGAAATGCATTAACTGTTGTGCAAATGTAAATAGTGTTGTGAGAAATGCACCAAAGCCACTGAGAAAAACTAATATGTATGTAGAGACTTTTTTAAAGGATACATTTTTTTTCATCTTGAATCAATAAAATTAGCATAATTCAATATATATATATGACTGACTGACTCCTGCCAACAATATCACAGTCTTTTCAATTTACATATTATTTATTTGAAATCATTTTTAGCCTCATTATTCCAATTTTGAGTATCACATTTCATAAGCTATGCGGGGTATCAATTTTGTAGGTCTTTTTGCAGAATTCTTTAACTAATAGAATGAAATTTAAATACATTTTATTTTTGTCAATTTGTATCATTGCTTATTAAATCAATAATTTCTTTTTTAAAATACTGTCTTTAAAACACTTAATGAGAAGATTAAGAATTTTTTAATTGCCTCACAGCAAGAAGGTCGCTGGTTCAAGCCTTGGCTGGGAAAAGGAATGAATGAAACGGATGCTGTATTTACTCCTGAGCAATAAATCTTTTTGTATATTATTGTTGTGTGTGCTGTAAGCTCACCGCTGTCCTCCTCTGAGATCTCTCCTCTCTCTTCACTAAAGCCTGAACTGGCATTGCTCTGTCTGCTGGACACACTCGCCAACCGTACTTTACATTCCTCCTTCAGCAATCCTTCCCCTTCTCTGTTCACCTGAGTCAAACAAACACAAGAAATAAGCATCCAGTCAACTGGAACAGATCAAGTGACATTATACATACATTATGGTCACACTTCACAACAAGGTTTCACTAGTTAACATCAATTAATGTATTTATTACCATGAATAAAGTATAAACAGTACTTGTACCGCATTTATTAAACATAGTTCAACATTTACTATTTCATTATTATTATATTGCATTATTCAAATTCATGCTGATTAACATTAGTTAATGCACCGTGAGTTAACATGAACTAACAATGAAAACAATGAACAACTGTATTTTTATTCACTAGTAAATGCATTAACGTTAACTAATACAACCTTATTGTAAAGTGTTACCGACATTATATATATTTTGTCACTGTTCTTAAGACTTCAAACATATAAACCACACTTTATTACACTAGGCATCTTTGGAGGCCACTGAAGGAGGAGAGCTATCTTAGAGACTTTCAAACAGTGTTGTCTTTGTAAACACGAGTCTCTTCATTAGAGAAGGAAATGAGACAAGACCATAAACTTGACAACTGACATTTATAGAGAGGTCATGAAACCTCATCATACCACAAACCAGCTTTAAATACTGTGACCTTCAGAAGATGAGATGAGTGACAACCTGAAAAACTAAGACAGACAGACAGACAGACAGACAGACAGACAGACAGACAGACAGACAGACAGACAGACAGACAGACAGACAGACAGACAGACAGACAGACAGACAGACAGACAGACAGACAGACAGACAGACAGACAGACAGACAGATAGATAGATAGATAGATAGATAGATAGATAGATAGATAGATAGATAGATAGATAGATAGATAGATAGATAGATAGATAGATAGATAGATAGATATCACAGACAGACTGACAGACTAACCCTATTCAACAGGAACACTTCTCGTTTACTCTTGAGGTATGTAGACAGGTTGCCAAACTTGCAGTATTCAACAATGATCATCAAAGGCCCTGGGACCAACAAAAGAAACATTTTTATTTCCAATAATAGGTACATGTGTTTGGTAAAAATGTGTGTTTTATTTTATAAGCTGCTGATAGTGTGTCTTCAAATGTTTAAACAAAGATATTATCATTTATTACAAAACTCTGAAATATGTATAAATTGAAAAATATGCTCTCTTTAAATATGCATATAATATATACAAGTTTTCTTCCAAATTTAAGGTCTGTAAACATACAACCTTTTAATGTAAAACTTTTTTCATTTTATCCAAATAAATGATTTAAATGACAATATTAAAATAAAATATGTTGATTTGATGATCAAGAAATGTTTCTTGATCTCAGTGATGCTTATTTGCTTATTTTTTTGTGATAAAATATTCAGCATATTCTGATAAATAAAAAGATGAAAAGAGCAATTGTTAAAATATACATCTTGTCAAACAATATAATTGTCAAAGGGCATAAAATTTAACATTTAAAAGTCTCTAATAGTCATTTTAAAATTTTACATTTAAAAGTCTCAAAACTCAAAAATTGAGTTTTGAGTCAGTCAAAACTCAATTTTTATTTTATCTTTTTTATACATTTTTTTTTCAGGGGAATGGCAAGATACAGACCTCCTGATTTGGTACATGCGCCGAGAAGATTGACCACATTGATGTGATGACCTATATGATTGAGGATCTTCAGTTCTGTCATTAGAGCCTTGTGTTCACTGGGAGTAGCGCCATCTGCAGGTACAACACACACACACACACACACACGCACACACACACACACACACACGCACGCAATTCTGACAGTGAAGACTAAAGTATACTTCAGATTGCACAGCTGACCGTACAGTCTCTCAAAGTATACTCCATTCAAGAGCATTTTTGAACAAAGATGATCCAAATGACAAAAATTCAACTTTGCCCGATGTCTGCTGCGCCATTTCGGCACAAAGGCATCGCCCATTTATTAAAAATTGTCAGCTCAGAATTATAAATCTTCCTTTATGCATTTTAAACACACACTCTTTTTCAAAATGAGTGCTTTAATGTAGTTTTTACTACACATTCTAAAGCAGAGATGCCCAAAGTAGGGCCAGTGGGCCAAAGTTGGCCCATGGTAACCTTTGATTTGGCCCACCATTCCATCTGACAAGAGAGTGAGAATGATGGAGAGGGTTGAAGCGAATCCCTTTGACAGAAATTGTCATTTCGAATTGAACCTTTTTATTGCTAAACTACAAAATAAGCCAACTGAAATTAAATGATTCAATTAAATGTTGTAAATTAATCAGACTTTTAAAATGTAAATAGTCACTTGACAGATAGAGGACAATGCACAAGTCATCTATGAGCAAATCAAGGTAAAGGCAGGAGCAGCTCGACTAGTGTATTCAGCATTGAACTCCATAGGGTTATAAATGGAATTGTTTATGTGTTACTGTAATAAGTTATTATGATTTAAAGAAACGTTTTCTATTTTTTTTTTTTAATATTACCAAATAAATTAGGAAATTCCCCTTGACAAATTTATTGTTATATAGTTTGGTATATATTCGGCAAACAGCCCCCAATCAAGTTTGGTTTTTGGCCCTTTATATGAAAAAGTTTAAGCACCCCTGCTCTAAAGAAACACCTTTAAAATCTGATTTTACATTAAAGATGTCTTCTTTGCATACTTCTAGCCAAACAGAAGGCTACCTGTATTTTCATCAGAATGTGTGAGTAGCTGTTTTCATGTTTAAGAATATACCTTTAAGCATTTTCACAGCTACTTTGGTGCAGCTGGCTGAATTGCCAATGCCAACAGCCGAGGCCTGCATTACTCGCCCAAATGCTCCTCGTCCCAGGGGCTTTTCTGGAAAACAGCATAATAGACTGCATATTAGTATACTGCATAAGCGCATCAATACAACTTAAACACACACACACAATTTACCCAGTTTAAGGCGGTCCCGTGGAAACTCCCATTGGGCGGGGTCATATTGTAACCTATCACAGTGCTCGACTAGAGGCTCCTCCCCTGGGTGCAAGATGATTGGCAGGTACTCTGCTTTGCCATTAACAGAGTTTGGCTGAGAATGAGCCAGACAATAAAGTTATATATTACACAATACAGTAATATAGGTATACAATATAACATTTTATTGGCCCTCACATGTTTAAGTTTCCGAATCAGCAGTGTGAGAAGCAGCCAGAAGAGTGTGGCCACAACACACGTACATGCTAGAGTCGGGATCTCCAGAGAAAGGGATTCAGATGAATCTATAGGACACATAAATAAGTGTTGTCACAAAAGAAAAAAGAGAGACTGGGACATGACCCAGATTAGATTTGTCCCCATGAGCTTGACAACTCCCTATAGAGGTTGTGAGTTATGCATCGGCCTCTATAGAAATAGCTAAACAAATGAACCTACATAGAAATAGGTAAACAATTTAAGGGTTGAAAAGCCAAGGCCATCTGTGGGAAATGAAAACGGGAGACAGTTTCCTTCCTGACCTATCGGAAGAGAACAGCGTGAACGTCTCCCTTCAGCACTCAGTTTAGAAGCATCTGACTAAATATGGGACCGAGTAAATAGGGGAGTGTGAGAAAAAAAACTAAAAACAGTGTCATTTAGAGAAACTTTTGTATCAAAAAATAACAAAAAGTGCCATGTTTTCTGTCATGTTAATAGTGATCCATTTTAGAAAACTTATGTGAATGAAAACATTTGTTATTCTTGTCACTTTCTGAAAGAAAGTATGTCTTTTCATTTTAAATTAGGAAGAAATGTCAGACCTTTATGTACTAAAAAAATAAATACATTTTTTTTACTCTAACCTATACCTTATAAATCTAAGATGATTAAAACAATCATATTTTTTTCCATAGATGTATAATCAGCATAAGTTTATTTACAACATTTATAACATTTTAAGAATGGGTTACTAACTGAAGCATTCTATCCTTTTTATGGTCGCATTTTGTGACATCATTTCCTGTATTTGGTTTACATTGTGTTAATATATCAGACAAACCACACTAGGGTGCGCCTCAATCAGTTCCCTTGTTCAGTAGTCCAGGCACTGATCAGGGTGGAAGTTTGAAAGCGGGAGTTCAGGAGCGTGAAAAACATGTATAACAAATATAACGCCAATTGAGAGATGTTAGACGAATTTGTTATCTGTTATTTTATTTAGTTTTAACATGAACACACATATAACTAGATAGGTTAGGGACAATCTAGTAAACATTTAGAATTGATTAATGGCTGAAATGTTGCTGGTATATAAAACAATCATATTACTTAGCTTTAATGTACTTATAAAAACTTCCTAAAATTACTTTGTTAAAAAATATTTGATGTTGTACAACGAGGACTTTCTAGTGTGTCCCAATCTGTAATGAATTGAGCTCACCCCTGTCTTTACCAGTGCCCTAATTCATGTACATGACCTACTGATCCATGACCTTGGAAGCTAGGAAGATGATTGAGACACAACCATATTTTGTTAGGAAGTGCACAATGAGTTTTGGGGCTGTGTCCGAAATCGACTACTACTCAGTAGGTACTGCTTTTGATTTTAAATGTACTACTCGGCCGTTAAAAAAGTACATTAACGAAAAAAAATCAGGGTGGTAGATATCAACCTAGGCATAGTCGAAAAATTAGAGATCAGTAAATGGAAATGGGCATACCGTGAGCCTAAGACATGATTGTTTTTTTGATCTCATGTATACATCATGAGTGCCAAAACCCCAGTGGACAAAAGGCCAATCAGAACACAAAGCAGACTGTTGCATGACTCACGGAGCATCCCCTCATAATTTGCATGTATTTTAGGTCATTCATCCAAACCTGATGAGCAGGCGCATCATCAGGAGAACACAGACTTATATATAGCTCTGGGATCATTAATATGCACACCCCAGACTTTAATAAGCCACAATGTTTCCTATTGAGACAACAATGATCATTTTCCTCCCTTAGTTACTTTAAAGTTTATATTTAACTTACTATGTATGTGGGTCAATCATTTTAAAAACGGGAGACCTAAAATGTTTACTATGCCTTACTGAGCAGCGACTGCATGTTCAAACTCGCGTCAGGATGCAAAATGCAAGATTTACAGATTATACATTTATTCAGCAGGGAGGCATAAGGTATGTTTAATTGTCTCTTTTGTTAAAGTGTCATGTTTATTATGAAATTTGATGTGTATGTTTCAGCAAACACATGTAGACTGCTAAAACGTGTCGAATCACAGCTCGAAACCTTCATCTGTTTATGCAGAGGACGATATAAAATCCTAGCTGTGTTATCTTTGACATTATATCTTAATAATACAACACAATACATTACTATCGGTTTCATTTGACAAGTTGAATTATAATTTTGCCTTTATCCACAACAGATATCGTGAGCAAAATAGGTTAATGTTACTCTGATGGGTTTATATTAGAGAACTCACTCTGTTCATGTAGATAAAATAAACCTCCACCTATCAAGTTAAAAATATTTATCCAGGGATCTACTTTGTTTGTTAAACAATTTTTTTGACAAATTAAGTATTATTATATTGCCATGTTCAGCTTTCATCTTGCTGTTTGTGTGTGTGTATGTGTGTGTCTTTGTCTATCCGTGAGAGCGGAGCTCGTTGATATTCACAACCGATCCAAATATGGTCAATCATGGACCTTCTGACTCTAGGGGTATTTTATGGAGTAATAAACAAACATAATAAAGCATTTCCGGCGTTTTTTTGAACTGACATAAGTCATATACTTACTATTTAGATATCTGAGAACAATTGAACTTATTGAACTTATGCAGTATATGGTACCTTCAACCAAATTAACTGCCCTTACAAACCAATTTCACCAGAGTTTGTTTAAATTCAACCATACTTTCCAAGTGTGAACACACACTCATGTACACTTACTTTGGACCCAAATGTGGGCGGAGCTCTCCACAGACCCCCTCTCATTGGTGGCCTGACAGGTATAAAATCCCTGGTCTTCAACCGTAATTCGGTCAATATGAAGAGTTCCTTCCTCTGGAAACAGCATGATTCCTGTCAATAACATGCACATTTATGCACAATATTTTTATACAACGATTAAACATTTAAAAAGTACACTTCCTAGTCTCACCAGACACCTGCTGGAGCTTCCTTTGGTTCTTATACCATGTTATGTGTGGCTGTGGCACTCCCCGAGCAGGGCAGTGGAGAGTGATAGAGTTGCTTACATTAACACTGTGATCACTCAGATTTCCCAGCAGCACCGGCGCCTGCAGAACTGCACAATGTGAGAGATAGAGGGGTTAATATGCATGAGCCTCCTGAACATCTGAATTCATGAACACCTGAGCGAATTTGTGCACTTGTGCATACAAGTGTGTGTGTGTGCAGGTTTATGTGATTTATGAGGACACAAAATTGCATAATGACATGCTTATGACCTAGTTGAAATATATCAAGTTGTAATAATGTCCTTGTAATTCAAAATGCTTAAAAAAAACTTACTTAACGGGGACTTTTGCCATGAGGCACTTTTTGTAGTATTAAGTCATTTTGGACAATGGTATTTAAAGTAAAAATGCACACGAATGGAACCACTAAGTCGTTATTATGAGTGGGAAGCTCAAACTTTTCTTTAAGCCCTAATTTCCTAGGTTGGGGGCATCAGTGGGAAACAGCGGAATCAAATATAATAGAGAGTTATATTCAGTAGTCAACATTTGAAGTGGTTCAAAACGAATCCAAGTTATTCTAAAACTATCGAACACCCATTCTTTTCTAGGACAATTTAAAAAAGTGTATTTGATCCAATTTAAATATTGATTACTATATATACCATTATATATCTTATAGATCATTGAGTGAAATTCAAGTCAACTCTTGTGCATACAAGTGTGTGTGCAGGTTTGTGTGGTTTATGAGGACACAAAATTGCATAATGACATGCTTATGACCTAGTTGTACTATATCAAGTTGCTTTATGCCTTGTGTCCTTGTAATTCAAAATGCTTAAAAAATACTTAACAGGGTCTTTTGATATGAGACATTTTTTGTAGGTTCAAGTCATTTTGGACAAATAGTATTTAAAGTAAAATGCACATGAGTGGAACCACAAAATCGTTATTATGAGTGGGAAGCTCAAACTTTTCTTTAAGCCCTAAATTACCAGGTGGGGCATCAGCGAGAAACATAGTGGAATCAACTATAATAGAGAGTTATATACAGAAGTCAACATTTGAAGTGATTCAAAACAAATCAGAGTTATCCTAAAACTATTGAACACCCATTCTAGGACAATAAAAAAATGTATTTGATCCAGTTCAAATATTGATTATCATATATACCATTCTTACAGATCATTGGGTGAAATTCAAGTCAATTCTTGTGGGATGTCAGTGACAAAACACATTCATTTTCTATAAACCTTTTCTTCGTTGCAGCATGTATGGCGCCAGAGTGAGCAGTGTCTTCGGTTAGCTTGCTTAGAACTTCCAATTACAGCATTTACAACTGGTAAATCTTGATCTGAAAATGGTTGTCAATACCATTTTGAGTGGCTTATGGAGTGTTTTTGTGATCCACAACTTTGATTTTGAAAGATGTGTGTTAAAGCCATTATTCTTCTGTCCGATGCGGTTGTAGCACAAGAGAAAAACGTTCTCCTAATTCAGTGTCTGACGCAGTGGTGTAAAGTAACAGATTATAAAAACTCCAATTATTGTAATTTAGTAGTTTTCTCAGGAATTGTAATTTACTAAGTAGTTTTAAAAATGTGTACTTTTACTTTCTCTTGAGTACATTTTTATTGCTGTATCAGTACTTTTACTCCACTACTTTCCTTCAAACTGCAGTCACTACTTTATTATTTCCTGTCTATGGGATTAGAATCAGTCCTGTGATTCCTGTCCAATCAAATTGCACAAAAAAGAAAATATCGCATCATACTTAACTATCTTAAAACATGCAGCAAACTGGTCCAAGAAGATACTTTTTTGCATGCAATGACCCAGAGACTGTTTAGACTGAATGTCACTGATGAGAAGATGATGGATGTTTACTGTATGATGACCCAAATGGCCTTAAACAATAACTTAATGCACTACAGAATGTTACGTTTACACACATGCACAAATTACATGTAAACGCATCAACATTTCCCAGTGTAATACTCACTTTTGAAAGGTCTACTTTTTACTCATATTTTGAGTAATATTTACAACAGATAGTTTTACTCTACTCGCACTACATTTTTGGGCAAGAAATGGTACTTTTACTTGAGTATAATTTATCAGTATTCTTTCCACCACTGGTCTGTCGTCAGATAAGATGAAATACAGCATCAGTGTTCCCGACCTGTCAGCTGTTATTTTGCACATAGGAGCTCTTCAATGCGCACACACGCACACGCACACGCACACGCACACACACACACACACACACACACACACACACACACACACACACACACACACCATAGATCACTGCATTATAGAGCAAACCATATTACTGGCATGAAACTTAACAAGTATGTAAGCCATGCAATTTCCAAAAAAATAAAATAAAAGTAAGTTATGGATACGCTGCTGGCTGATTTGCATGTTGATTTTTTACCATGGTATGTGTTTTTCTTTCATTTCAAAGTGGCCCTTTATTTTCACTGTGCCAGTCTTTCATTACATGTGTCAGTGTGACAGTACGTGTGTGTGTCAAACATTTTGGTGAATTACATTTGTTTGAGTTAGTTATATATTTGAAACTAAGAGAGAGAATGATCACTTTTGCGATGATGAGGCTCCTACACTGTAAAACCCAATAGTCAACTTTATCAAATGAAATGAGTGTAGTTAACTCAAAATGGACTGAAAGTTAATTCTACTCATATGAAAAGACTTTTGAACTTAGTGTTAATTAAATACCTCATCACATCAGCTTAAATGGAATAAGTTCACAGTACTCATATAGATTCGTTTTTTTAACTCAAATTGTTTGTAGCAATCGGTTTCCTCAAATGGTTTGAGTTACCTTAACTTACTGAGTTTTACAGTACTCAGTTGGTTTGAGTTCTCTTCATGTGTTGGGTTTTACTGTGCTCAAATTGCTTCATTTACTCAAATAGATTCAGTTGACAGTACTCATTAGGATTTGTTTTTTTTAACTTAAATTGTTTGTTGCAATCAGTTTCCTTAAATGATTTGAGTTACCTTAACTTTTTGGGTTTTACAGTGTATTAGATAACATTTTTTAAATAATCAGTCCAGGAGGTGGCGCTGATTGACAGCAGTATTAGTTCAAAGACGTTAAAAGCAAGTAAAATAGATTAAAACTATTGTTTCATAGCTGTCAGAATGTGACGTGTTTATATGCATCAAGCTGTCGACCAGAAGTTCGAAGCATCTTCTAAGATGAAAAAGGTCTATAAGCAGAGTTAACAAACCCTGTTGTATTTTCTTGTAATTTATCAAAGTAGGTACAACACCATCTTATATCAGCGAAAGTGACTTGAATGCACCTGACGTCATTATTATAATCTGTCAACTCATAAGTGGGAATGTCCCAGAAGGACTTGCATTAGCATGACATATCCGCCTTATAAAGCTGCTGAGTGACTTACAGGCGACGTGGTTCACCATTGTTAAAAGTGTGAATAGACTGTGAGCTGTATTTCTTTCATTACAGATTGAGGTCTGGAATGTTTGAATTGCAGCCATTGGATTGGTGCCATTCAGCAAAATCCCTTTTTGTCTCAATGACACATTCAGCTTTTTGTGCACTCAATAGCAATATTTCCGGGTTAGTCGGCCAAGGATACCTACTATTGCTTTGGTTTACACTGCTGTATGTAGTGTACATAATGTCAATTTATGTAGATGAATATTAAAGAACAGCAACACCCTTTACACGAAGCTCGATTACATAAAGGAGTGGAATAATAATCTGACTTCTGTTTCAGATATTGTCCTCCAGGACACAATTGATAATTGTCTCTTTCTTTATTCTGTGACAGTGGCTGATTGGCTGATTGTTCTTTGGCCATGTGAAGCAGCCTGTAAATGTGGCATGGTGGGAAGTGCCATTGTGTGCTCTTCCTCCTAACTTGATCTCATTCCCACACCAAAGAAGTCCTGCTTCGTTCAGCCTTGGAGAGAAGGGCTACAGGAAGCTGAGGAACCAAGTTCCCAAGGACCCCTTTTGCTCTGTCTCTCTTCTTCTCTCTTTGTTTCTCTTTCCGCGTCTGTTTCTAAATGTGTGGGTGTCTGCAAGCATATCCTTATGGGACTATTTAAAAGATGAGTAACTTATTATTGGGAAAACTGACTGTGGTTGATTGTGTTCTTACCCTGAGTAACCCAAAGTTTCTGATTCGCTTGCATATCATGTAATTATTGTAATAATAATGCCATTTATTGAATACTTGTACTTTACTGAAATTATAGAGATGTGATTGATTTGTTTGATGATTGCAAAACTCTATAAAGAGTACTATATATGCATTAAACATTCTGTTGTTAATATTGTTATTGGTTAATAATAGTCTTAAAAGTGGTCTGTCAATATTTCTCTAAACACAACATAGATTATACATAATATAGTCTACAGTGTCATTTTTTGTGTTGGACAATTTGGTCACAATGAAACATTTTCCAGGTGAGGAGCAACATAAAGCAGATAAAAAGATGATCAGATCAAACAGAATGTTCAGATTGGGATAGTCTATTCTTTTAATGAGAGCATGTGTGCGTGTTCCTTGTATCCCTAACATTGTGGGGACCAAATGTCTCCATAAGTATTCAATACCCAATCCAGGCTTATTCTGAAAACGCACCCTTATATATATTGCCGGGGGGCACCAAATACATCCTAGGAGCTACAGTACGTTTTTTTGCAGTTTTTGTATTCGCGAATCCACAAGAGGCCACTGTGTATGCTTTTTGAGATCTCAAATTTCTCTCCCAAGTGCCATTCGTGCCTGCTGTTCTCTTGCTGCTGTCGACTGACTGTTTGACTGACTGAATGACTGACTGACTGATTGATCGACTGACCCACCCTCCTCCTTCACTAAAAAAACCAACCAATAATATTTTAAAAACCACAGATTAACCCGATCACTCATTTCCCTAAACCCAACCAATAGTGTTTTTAAAAGCACAGTTTGACCCGCCCACCCATTTTCCTAAACTCAACTGACAAATTTAAAAAGCTATTCAGAAAAAGCCCCAGTCTGATTTTTACCACATTTTACCACATTCTCACCCAGCTATTTCCTTCTTTTTTGGCTTCTGTTTTCGTCTTACACACTTTCTGGAACCATTCTCCACAGACTTAAACCTTGTTGTCGTGGTCAACTCCACTTTGCGTCTAAAGTCCACCGACATTCATGGTGAGCTAACTGGACAAACTGGTAACAGCAGGAAAGCGTCCTTATGGAGGTAAGTGATCAGCTGGTAAGCGCGAAAAGGAATGGCGTCATACCGCCCCGTGAAATGCAGCCATACGTACTTCTGGCTACATAATTCACGATCTCCAGAAATGTATATAGGGCTACATTTTTAGAACAAACCTGTGTTGTCAATACCAGTACATGCAGATTGTTTCTTGTGAGAGCTTGGGTTTACTGTGTAGTCTTTGTACAGTATACAAATCATTACATCTAAGGCAGGGCTATTCAATTGATGGCCCGCGGGCCGAACCCGGCCCCCTAGGCAATTTGTTCCGGTCCTCCAATTAGTGTGACCAAGACATCAAAAATGAATTTAGTTCAGTCGAAAAACTGCTTCTATAGTTATGAAGTAATGTGCATCTGTTCAATACAGCACAAGCTGCAGTTGCAGGCTGTGTAGAGCGTGAGTCACCATACATTAAGCGAGAGGCGCGGGCAGCTGAAAACATTTGAATATGTTTGTAGAAAAGACGATTAGCCGATTTCACTATTAACTGCCCTTTAATTGGTCACGGTTAATTATCGCAAAGGCTTCTCAGCGCCACGCTTAAGCGGTGAGAGTTGTGCGTGGCTTTCAGTGCAATGTAAACAAAAGATATGTTAGATGTACGAATTATTATTAAAATGATTGTGTATGTATGAACGCTGTTATGAAGCGGACAGGAGACAGAGGTAAGGAAACGTTAGGGTGTTTATTAAATGACAACAAGGAGCACATGAAGGATAGCCAGGAGGATCAGGAATGATGTTGGGGTCTTTTCCTCCGTGGCTGGGTAACAGGAATACACGAGGATGGACAGCACACACCAGATACAGCTGACAGAGGATGACACAGACTTGGAAGGACTGAAAGACAGGACGATTCGGGAGGACCAGGAAGACTAGGAGGAATACAAAGAGAACAGGTAAGTAAATCGTTTGTTTTAGCTGAGGATGACTACGCTGAGTGGTCGCTCAGTTGTCCGCTTTCGTCGAGACGAGCCCGGACAATGAGCGACTGGAGTGCTGTGCTTTATCTGGTGCTCGTGAATGTGATGCAGCTGTGTGCTCATTAGAAGTCAGGTGATGGTGATCTTCGTGAGTGGGGGTCGTGAGAGCCTGACCAATCCATGACAGTACCCCCCTCCCCAGGGCCCGCTCCTGAGGGCCGACACCTCCGACGCCGTGGTGGTCTCCCTCTGCCTCTAGGCGCTGGGAACTCAGGGTGGCTCTCATGAAACTCCACCATGAGACTAGGATCGAGAATATCAGCTCTGGGAACCCATGTCCTTTCTTCGGGGCCGTACCCTTCCCAGTCCACCAGGTACTCCAACTGGCCACCACGACGTCGGGAACGCAAGATCTCCTTCACTGCGTAGACGGCTCCTTCTTCTAGGAGCAGTGGAGGAGGGGGTTCCTCTTCGTGGTCAGGCTCTGTGGAGGGAAGAACAGGATCGTGATAGGGTTTCAGGAGTGATACGTGGAATGTAGGGTGAATACGGTAGTGAGAGGGTAATTGTAGTTTGTAGGTGACGGGGTTAACCTGTTCCACGATGGTGAAGGGACCAACAAATCGGGGACTTAACTTGCGAGAGGGCAGTCGCATGCGTATGTCCCGGGTGGATAGCCACACCTTTTGTCCGGGTGTGTATCTGGGTTCTTCAGACCTTCTCCTATCGGCGGTTACCTTGCTTCGACGGACTGCCCTCTGCAGATGTTGATGAGCCTCGTCCCAGACTCTCTCGCTCTCCCGGAACCAGTGATCCACTGCGGGGACATCAGATGGTTCGCCATCCCAGGGAAAGAGCGGTGGTTGGAAGCCCAGGACGCACTGGAATGGCGTGAGTCCGGTGGAGGGTTGCCGCAGTGAATTTTGGGCATATTCTGCCCAGCCCAAATACTGGCTCCAGGAGTTCTGGTGACCACTGCAGAAGGTCCTCAGGAACCGTCCCACCTCCTGAATCTTCCTCTCTGTCTGCCCGTTGGTTTGGGGATGATATCCAGAAGAGAGGCTGACGGCCACACCTAGGAGCTTGAAGAAGGCTTTCCATAGACGTGAGATGAACTGTGGACCTCTGTCCGACACAATATCTTCTGGAATACCAAATGACCTGAAGACTTGATTAAAGATATTGTCGGCAGTTTCAAAGGCTGTGGGAAGACCTTTCAGAGGGATTAGTTTGACAAACTTTGAGAATCTATCTACTATGACTAGAATACAGGTATTACCTTCTGACGAAGGGAGGTCAGTGATAAAGTCCACTCCTAGGTGTGACCAGGGACGGTTCGGAATCGGCAAGGGATGGAGCTTTCCAGCGGGTAGATGACGTGGGCTCTTGGATTGGGCACAGTCCTTACAGCCCTGAACATATTGCCTCACATCCCTTGCCATGTTTGGCCACCAGAATCGTTGGGATACTAGCGAGAGAGTATTGTTGATCCCTGGATGTCCAGTGCCTAGCGAGGTATGTAAGGAGTGGATCAGATCTACCCGGTGTTCAGGTGGTATGAACTGCCGATGAGGAGGGCATCCCGGCGGAGCAGGGGCTTCCGGAGTGGCAACGACTGGAGGAGCGTTCCAGGTGATCGGACAAATGGAGATGTGTTCGGGAAGAATCTTCGTTGGGAGTTCTTCATGATCGTGATGCTCGTGTAAACGAGAGAGAGCGTCTGCTCTTAGATTCTTGGGTCCTGGACGATAGGAAATGGAGAAATCAAAACGTGAGAAGAAAAGTGACCATCTGGCTTGACGTGGACATAGTCTCTTGGCCTCTTTGATGTATTGGAGGTTTTTGTGATCTGTGATCACCTGGAACGGATGTTTGGCTCCCTCCAACCAGTGACGCCACTCCTCCAAGGCTAGCTTGATTGCTAGAAGCTCCCTGTCTCCTATGCTGTAATTCTGCTCCGCCGGGCTCAACTTCCGAGAGAAATAGGCACAGGGATGCAGTCGGGGCGGTGTATCATGATGTTGAGATAATACTGCCCCGACGCCGGTGGTGGATGCGTCCACTTCCACCACGAAAGGAAGATTTGGGTCAGGATGAGTCAGGAGTGGGGCCCTTGTGAACTCCTTCTTAAGAAGGCGGAAGGCTGCGGCTGCTTCTTTGGTCCACTCCAGTCCTTTGGGTTTACCCTTGAGGAGATTAGTGAGAGGTGATGTAATCCTGCTGTAGTCCTTGATAAACCGTCTATAAAAGTTAGCAAACCCAAGAAACCTCTGGAGCTCCTTAATGGAAGTGGGTTCTGACCAGGATAGAACAGCCTCAATTTTCTTCCCATCCATACGTATACCGGTTTGGTCAATGATGTATCCCAAGAAATGAATCGACTTCTGGTGGAATGAGCATTTCTCCGCTTTGAGGTAGAGGTGATGTTCTCTCAATGTGTGTAGGACCTCCGCAACGTGTTGGCGATGTTCGGCCTCACTCCGGGAGTAAATGAGGATGTCATCTATGTACACTATTACACAGTGGTGAAGAAACTCCCGGAGGACTTCATGAATGAAGTTTTGGAATACGGAGGGGGCGTTGACCAGACCGTAAGGCATGACCTCATATTCATAATGGCCAGTAGGGGTCACGAATGCTGTCTTCCATTGGTCCCCCTCACGTATTCTTATCAGATTATACGCGCTGCGGAGGTCCAATTTAGTGAAGACTTTAGCTTCTCGGAGCTGTTCCAAAGCGGCTGGTACCAGAGGAAGGGGATATCGGTATTTTACTGTACCGTTATTTAGGACCCTGTAGTCGATGCATGGACGCAGCCCTCCGTCCTTCTTGGCCACAAAGAAGAAGCTTGAGGCGGCTGGTGATTTTGAGTGACGTATGTACCCCTGACTCAGAGCCTCCCTTATGTAATCTTCCATTGCCTGATTCTCTGGAAGCGAGAGCGGGTAGATCCTACCTCTTGGCAACTGGGCATCTGGAACTAGGTCGATCGCGCAGTCCCATGGCCGATGCGGCGGTAGCTGGGAAGCTCTCTTGGGGCAGAAGACATCATGAAAGGAGCTGTACTCCTTAGGAATGTGGATAGACTGCTTCTCAGGAGGGCTCTCGACCGATGTTGCAAACAAAGAAATGGGGTTCCGACCTTGAAGAGGGAGATTTGGAAAACAGGCAGGTGTACATCCAGATCCCCATTTCTTTATCTCTCCTGTGCCCCAAGAGATGATGGGATCGTGCTTCACCAGCCACGGGCGCCCTAGAATGATGTCCATATTTGCACCCTCCAGAACCAGAAATTGAATCCTCTCTTGATGTAACAACCCCACTTGAAGAAGGATGTCTTCGCATTGTCGATGGATACGGGTCGAAGATCGAGTGCACTGGGTTATCGGTTGTATCTGGTATATATGCGAGGACGCCTCAGTACGGAGGTGGAGTTGACGACAGAGGGATTGGGAGATGAAGTTCCCTGCTGACCCGGAGTCGATGAGGGCTGTGACAAGGAGAGAAATAGAGGCAGTAGTTATTTGTACGGTGGTAGTAAGTGGTTTACATTGTTCAATATTCGTACTGAATACACTCACTGAAGTCCGAATGGGACGAAGGGGACACTCCATACGGGTGTGTCCACTGACACCGCAGTATAGACACAGACCCCGGGTCAGCCTCCTCTGTCGTTCCGCTGATGTCAGTCTTCCAGACTCTATTATCATGGGTTCTGGTTCTGGAGAGGCTGTTGACTCAGGCGATTGGAGGAGTGCAGACGAGGGGGTGATGGTGTCCTGTTGATAGGAACGGAGACGATCGGAACATCGGAGAGAATGTTGGATGAATCTCTCCAGACCCATTGTATCATCTAATGTGGCCAGTTGGATTCGGAGAGTGGGTTCCAAGCCGAGCCGGTACTGTGGTCAACAACGATCTCTCATTCCATCCACTTGCAGCTGCTAGAGTGCGAAACCGGAGAGCATATTCCTGTGTAGATAGAGTACCTTGCTTTAGATGATACAGCTGCTCTCCAGCGGCTACTTCCCCATCAGAACGTCCAAACACCTCTTTGAAATACTCCGTGAAGGTAGTGATGGAATTCATGACCGGCCCGGCTTGGTTCCAGATCGTCTCAGCCCATTTAAGTGCAGGTCCAGAGAGTAGAGATACGATGTAGGCGATCTTCGACTTATCTGTGGGATATAGAGAAGGTTGCATTTCGAATATGAGGGAACATTGTAACAGAAAACCATTGCACTCCCCCGCTCCGCCTGAGTAGGGCGCTGGTCGGGCCATGGGACTGGAAGGAAGGGCCGAAGAAGATATGTGGAGGCGGAAGTGCTCGGTGCTGGTGGTGCGTTGGAAAGTGGAGCTGGTGGCTGTAGAATCCGCTTCAACTGGTCCACCAGCTCTTGAAGGTGATCGGGGGTGCTCATGTTGTCGTCGTTATGGGTCCGGGCTTCTGTTATGAAGCGGACAGGAGACAGAGGTAAGGAAACGTTAGGGTGTTTATTAAATGACAACAAGGAGCACATGAAGGATAGCCAGGAGGATCAGGAATGATGTTGGGGTCTTTTCCTCCGTGGCTGGGTAACAGGAATACACGAGGATGGACAGCACACACCAGATACAGCTGACAGAGGATGACACAGACTTGGAAGGACTGAAAGACAGGACGATTCGGGAGGACCAGGAAGACTAGGAGGAATACAAAGAGAACAGGTAAGTAAATCGTTTGTTTTAGCTGAGGATGACTACGCTGAGTGGTCGCTCAGTTGTCCGCTTTCGTCGAGACGAGCCCGGACAATGAGCGACTGGAGTGCTGTGCTTTTATCTGGTGCTCGTGAATGTGATGCAGCTGTGTGCTCATTAGAAGTCAGGTGATGGTGATCTTCGTGAGTGGGGGTCGTGAGAGCCTGACCAATCCATGACAAACGCAGATGATAACAACAGTTAATCTAAATACTTACATTAAGCTTAAATATACATTTAGACTTGATAACCGTGAAACCATGATTATTCTTCATACTATAATCATATAACCAAAATATACAATTGTTGCATCCCTAATTGTTATGCAGTTCAAAACATATGAATGTGTCTGAATGTAGAAGAAGCCTACTGAAGCAATGCACTGCTTTTGTTGTGCTCTGAAATAAAACATTTGAATGTTTGTTAAAAAAGCCTATTGTACAATGCACTGATATTATGTAGTTTCAAAATACAATATATTAACATTTTAATGTAGAAAATACAACGTGGGTGTCTTAAGGAGCAAAAATACAGCATATTGGCCTCTTATCATATTATCAGTCATATCTCTCCAGCCCTTCGTTTGGGATGCTTTTCATGAACTGGCCCCCATGACTAAACTAATTGAATAGCCCTGATCTATGGAAAGTCCCTAAACAGCTGTACAAATAAGTATGTGCAGGTTTATGTGGTATATGAGGACACGAAATTGCATAATGACATGGGTATGACCTTGTTGTATTATATTAAGTTGGTTTATAAGGACATACCCTGTGTCCTTGTAATTCAAAATGCTTAAAATCATACTTAAAGGGGTTGTTTGACATTCAAAATCTTCCACAGGTTACCTGTGAGTGTTGGGTTTAGGGGAAGGGTTAGGGTAAGTACATTCATTAATTCATTTTCATTTATTCATCAAGGCCTTATCCAGCATATGTTTTACACAGCGGATGCCTTTCCAGCTGCAACCCAGTACTGGGAAACATTCATACACACTCATTCACACACATACACTACGACCAATTTAGTTTATTCAATTTACCTATAGCGCATGTCTTTGGAAAGTGGGGGAAACCAGAGCACCCGGAGGAAACCAACGCCAACACATGTAAAACATGCAAACTTCACACAGAAATGCCAACTGACGCAGTCAGGACTCGAACCAGTGACCTTCTTGCTGTGAGATGACTAGTGAGTGCTATCCACTGAGCCATCATGTTGCCCGAGTAAAGACATATAATAAGCATTTTTTGCACCTACACCTATAGAGAGTCCTTGTAAACCATATATACAAGTGTGTGTGTGTGTGTGTGTGTGTGTGTATGTTGAGGATAGGGATTCTTAAAGACACACCTGTAACCTCCACTGCTGTATCTAGATGTATATGTTCTCCTGTCAGCAGGTGTGTGGCAGAGCAGCGGTACGTTCCTGAATCCTGTGCAGTCAAATTCTTCAGCCTAAAGTGCAGAGTGTGCGAGAACTGGCCCTCCATGAGCTCCCCATCAAGACCCAAAGCTTCGTCCCAAACTGTGATTTGACTGGTTATTCTGGACCATGACAGGTCTGAATAGAGATGCCTATTGGCTATACATAGCAGACGAAGGTCACCACCCTCTTTAGGCTCTTCCTCTAAAGATGCAACAAGGCCTTCTTTGACATCTGTGAAGGTGGACAAAAGTTTGACAGGTTTGGTACAGTGATACTGAACAGCACATTCAGTCCTATTGGAAACAAAAAGTCTTGGAACAGCACAGAGAGGCCATTTTGAAGTGTTGACAAAGCAGCATTTTTTGTAACCTTTGATGACAATGTTGAATAGCCATTGTCAGTGCAAGTAGCAATAAGACGCTAGTGTAAAGGCGCGCTATTTACTTTAGCTATTTGAAATTTCCCGTGGAAACCGCTCGAGGGTTTCCTGATGGAAGATAATGTTTATCTTTCCCGAACACCACCAGCGTTCCCCAAATAATGCGGCGCACGAGGAGGCAGTTTGATAAGAGCCACAGGTTCCTGTTCACTCCTCCACCCTGTCGCTATGACAACAGTCAGGATGGGCTACATCCACTGTGGCCGAATTTAGCACAGCTTGAAAGCAAACCCTCGAAAACAAGGGGACAGAGGAGGGCGGGATGAGAAGAAGAATGGGAGGGGGAGAGGGAGCATGGAGAACAAGGTAAAATGTTGACTTATATAAAATACCTGTGACATAGAAAGGAATGTCTAGTTCATCTCTGCCTAATAGGTTGGATGTGACACAGCGATAGATGCCAGAAACCAGTGCTTCACCAACTGTCAGAACTCCAACAGTCTGTGGAAAAAGAAACAACCGTTGCATGCAAGCAAAGGTGCAAACAAAACACTGCTGGAAAGTTTCAGACCATGTGATTTCCTTAAGTAGGACATGTTCCTGGATCAACTTCTATTGTTGGTCCAGGAACTGCATTCATCAAACAATCAGAGCTATAATACAATCCCTACTCAAACCCTAATCTTGCTCAATCAGCGATAACTTTTCTTGATAATAATGTCAATCAAGGACCAACAGTGACCAAGTTCTCACTGGGAAAACTGTGTTAAGATTTTTTTTAAAGGACAAACCTAAACGATTTTCCTCAATTACTCATAGCCACAAAATTTGAGCCAAAAATTAGGTTTTATATAGTGACCATAAACTTGCCACAGGCTGATGACTATGAAAAGTTCTGTTCTTGTTCAGAAAATTGTTCTCTTGCTATCAGATTATGTTCCTGTTATGTCTGCTATATGAAGTTTACTGGTTTCTTATCAAATGCTTACAAGTTGAGATACATCCTCATTTGGGACAGAATCAACAACTTTTAAGGGTTGATGATTTATCATGAATAATGGTTCGCTTCTCATAATGTGAGGTTCTCCCCAATTCACCCCATGATTCTTATACACTACCTGACAAAAGTCTTGTCGTTGATTCCAATTGTAAGAGCAACAAATAATAACTTGACTTCTGGTTGATCATTTGGAAAAGTGGCAGAAGGTAAATTTTTCTGATGAATCATCTGTTGAATTGCATCCCAATCATCACAAGTACTGCTGAAGACCTACTGGAACCTGCATGGACCAGCGATTTTTAGAGAAATCAGTCAAGTTTGGTGAAGGAAAAATCATTGTTTGGGGTTACATTCAATATAGGGGGCGTGCGAGAGATCTGCAGAGTGGATGACAACATCAACAGCCTGAGGTATCAAGACATTTGTGCTGCCCATTACATTTCAAACCACAGGAGAGGGCAAATTCTTCAGCAGGATAGTGCTCCTTCTCATACTTCAGCCTCCACATCAAAGTTTGTGAAAGCAAAGAAGGTCAAGGTACTCCCAGACTGGCCAGCCCAGTCACCAGACATTATTGAGCATGTCTGGGGTAAAATGAAGGAGGAGGCATTGAAGATGAAACCAAAGAATCTTGATGAACTCTGGGAGTTCTGCAAGAACGCTTTCTTTGCTGTTTCAGATGACTTCAGATGACTTTCAAAGCAGAGATGTATGAATGCAATCGTCTAAGCTCATGGGAGTCTGTTAAGTGACAACACTTAAGTATAAACAAAGTCAGACCTTACTGTCCTAATTAAATAATTCAAAATCAAGACATGATCATATTTTATTTTGGTAAAATAAGAGTAATCTAGAGGCCTTTACCTTTCATATAAGCCACTTCTGATACCAAATGATCAACTAGAAGTCAAGTTATTATTTTTTGTTCCTAAAGCTTGAATAGGCAACAAGACTTTTGTCAGGTAGTGTACAAGGGTGTTCTAATATTTGTCATACTCTTACTGTCTGAGATCCATCCCCGATCTCTCCTCATGGGAATAGGGAACAAATTTTGGCAGCTGGACTGCTTACCTTCAGATTCTGTCCCCCCAAGTTTCATCCACAAGGATTTTCAAACATTTATAAAATTGATACTAGTTTCAATCCATCCCAAAATGATACTGAATCCACATTGTTTAAGTCTTTACAGCAACATATCTTTCCATAGGAATAGGGGAATCTGTTCTGAAAGATTGCTTGTCACTTGATTGAGTTTTCCCCCATGTTCCTAATCCAAGGAGATGTTAATATTAACTCACAATGGTTATTATCTGTTCCAAAATGGAACTGAACCAACAACATTTAAGCCATAAAATCATCATGTCTGTTTATAGTAATAGAAAACGGATTCAGCCGAATTGCTTGCCATCACATTCCATTCCCCCACATTTCTTAGACAAGAAGGTTTTAATGTGTACTGTATCAATCAGATAGTTGCAATTATACCAAAAGATCCAAATTAGAATAGAAATAACAGCAAATTTTTTTATATACAGAGATTTAACATTTATCAAAATACTCACTCCCAGGGCCATTTATATTGAAGTTGACCGCACCATGTTGGTGTTTTCTAACATCTACTTTTTAGGATGTGGGTCGTTTGCCCAATGCTCAACCCCCAACCTGGAGGACCAGCACATATACTACGGACAATTTAGCTTACCCAAATTCACCTTTAGTGCATGTCTTTGGACTTGTGGGGGAAACCGGAGCACTCAGAGGAAACCCATGTGAACGTGGGGAGAGCATGCAAATTCCACAGAGAAATGCCAACTGACCCAGCTGAGGCTCAAATCAGCAATCTTTTTGCTGTGAGGTGACAGTGCTACTCACTGAGCCACCAAGTGGCCCCCACCAATTAATACTACTAATTCTAATTAACGAGTACCAGTTTGATTCCAACAGTTAGGTTTCTCACCATTGGATTCTGTCCTATAGGATCTTATACAAGGTGGTTCATTCATCTAAATGTTTTAAGTCATGAAACCAACATGTTTTTTTCAATAGGAATGTAATGTATTCTACCAGGCAGATTGCACCACATAAGATTATGTTGTTGTTTCTTATAGAAGAAGGTTCTAATATTTAACAAACTAATACTTGTTAACATACATCCCCATACAGGACAGAATTAAGACCATAAAATCAACATGGGATGATTTCTTCATGGGAATTGGGAAACTTATTCAGAGAGTTGCATGTTGTCATATTCTATTCCCTCTAAGTTTCCTATACAACAAGGTTCTAATATTTGCTGTGTTTATTAAGGTATTGGAAGAGGAGGAGTATCTAATATTAAGACCTATGATACATAAAAGGTTAAGATCTAAGGTTAAGATCCTTCACCAAACAGGGTAAAATCAACAACTTTCAAGTTATGAATTCAGTGTGTTTCTGTGGGCCTAAATTCATGTCATCAGTTTCCCCCATCCCTCTTACACAATGCCTTTCTAAAATTATTTGTTATTGTTGCATTTGTTTGTATTATTTTATTGCTGTTCCAACACCAACAAGGATGCAGACTCAGGAACAAGTGGGGAGAATGAAGATGGAGTATTCTCCAAATAATAAATCATTTAATGTTGTTCCAGTAATCAGAGAGGAAGGACACCTGCCTATCCACCTCCAGAACGAACCACTACTGCAGCTTGATTGCTGTTATCTTGAGGCCTTTGGCAGAACACATAATTCCACAGAATGGGGAGACCTGCTTTTGGGAATCCCAAGGGAGTTCTTGTGTGCCCTCTCCTGTATCATTTGGCATGTCCCCTATGATCAGTCCTCCCACCAGAACACTCACCTTATTCTTCCCTTCTAACACTTCCTGTCTGTGGCTGATGATCAAGATGGGATTGTGGGTGGACGTGACTTCGGTCTTCTCTCTGACTGCAGTCCAGGACGAAGGAGGAGGCTTCTCACATCTTAGAGAGAGAGAGAGGAAGACAGAGGACGAGAAAAAGGAAGAGAGACAGCACTCTCAGTTCACAAGTGTAGTGATGTCACAAGACAGATGTGTGGCGCAGCTGCAGCCCGAAAGCGGAAACTTCCGATCGCAGGTCTCTTGGGAATTCATTTTTCACTCTAGTCATCTTATGGAATTTCTTTTGGAATTCTGTGTGTGTGTGTGTGTGTGTGTGTGTATGTGTGTGTGTGTCTATCTATCAGGATACAGTGACACTCGTTTAGAGTGTTCCATAATTAGCAGTGTGTAGGGTTTGGATGTGTTCCCTTTCCTGCCTGTAAACCATCCCAGGCCATGCTTCCGAAGTTCCGAACTTTTGCACACCAACTTCTAGGCATTTATATCTTATCCAGGCCACTTCCAAAAGGTCTCTTATCTCTGGGGCAAGGTTGTGGTGGGCCGTGGTGATGGGTATTTGTCCGTGACTGTGTGCCCACCGCCCTGTTACCCCTCCCTGGCTTTGACGACTCTCTCTGATTGCTCTTCCTATTTGGCTAAGACAGTGAGTGTTCTGTCCTCGTACGTCCCACCCTGATCATGACACTTCTCAAACACACAGTCCACTCTCCCACGGCTCTACGGGAACAGGCACCCACTCACTCTCTCATACACAAACGCACACACACGTGTCGGTTTTGGTGGTTTATGAGGACTCTCCAAAGGCATAAAGTATTTTATTCTGAAAAAAAAAACGCTTATTATTGTGGTCTTACCCTGATTTTTTACAAATATTTTTAATTACATTTTTAATTACCTCCTAAACCACCTCAACATTGTAATACTAGGCATGGCAAAGCAAGGCAAGGCAATTTATATAGCACATTTCATACACAATGGTAATTCAAAGTGCTTTGCATAAACAGGAATAAAAGAAGCAACAAAATAAAAATGATTCAAAGAATTAAAACAGATAAAAACAGATTAAAATGTGTTAAACAGGTAATAAAAGAATCAAAAGAAAAGAAAGACATAATATAGTGCGATCTGTCGAATGTACAGTAGCACAGTGCTCATTCAGTAAAGGCACAGCTAAACAGATGGGTTTCAGTCTCAATTTGAATGTGCCTAATGTTGGAGCACTTCTGATCATTTCTGGAAGCTGTTTCCAACAGGGGGCGCAGTAGCTGAAAGCGGATTCACCCTGTTTTGACTGAACTCTTGGAATTTCTAATTTATTGGATTCTAAAGATCTGAGTTAGCTGTTAGGTTTGTATCCAGTGAGCATATCTGTAATGTATTGAGTTCCTAGGCCAGTGTAGAGTCAGTGTAAAGACCTGAGGACAGGTGTGATGTGCTCTGATTTTCTGGTTCTGGTCAGAATCCTGACAGCATCATTCTGTATGAGCTGAAACTGTCTGACTGTCTATTTGGGAAGGCTGGTGAGGAGTCCATTACAGTAATCCGCTCTGCTGGTGATAAAAGCATGAACAAGTTTCTCACTGGAAACAAAGCATCTAATTCTTGCAAAAATTTTGAGATAATTTACTAACCGATTTGACATGACTATTGAAATTCAGATCTGACTCCAGAACCACACCTAGATTCTTGACCTTATTTTTTGTTGTTTGACCCTTACAGCCAAGATACGCGTTCACCTTGAGAACCTCATCTCTTTTCCCAAATGCAATGACTTCAGTTTTCTCTTTGTTTACCTGAAGAAAGTTTAATACTAAGGTGATACTCATGTCATTACACAAATTTGTGTCCTCGTAAACCACCAAAACCAATACATACTGTACACACAGAGCTAGAAAGACAGGGACTTCAAATTCACATTAGTTTTAGCACAATCATTCTCACCCATTCTGCATTCACCCGTAACCTGTGTGCCTGCGTACAGTATTATGAACTGAACTGAGTGGGCTGTCATGAAATCTACTGTTTTATTTTCTGTCTAGAATAGCATCAAATCAGTAAAAAAATTTTTATAGTTTGCCAATATTTCAGCGACACCTTTGTGCCATCAATAGAATTGTCACAAATGCAACCAAACAGACCATATTTTACAAATAATTTCAAGCAAATTTAATGTAAAAACAAATACATTTGATATGAACACATACATTAGATATTAAAAATACATTTTTATCAGCGTTTTTGTCTTTACACATTTGGCAATTACTAGGATTTACCATAAGTAAGTTAGTTGTATAAAATTATTAAATATTAGAATCATATATTACTCATAGACAATCTGTATAAAAAAGGACGAATCACATTGGGAGAGACCCGTAGAGTAGAAACAAACACACTATTACTCACTCAACACACAAACACTTGCATGCATGCATTCAAACAAGCAGGATCCGTTTTCTTTTTTCAGCACAAAATAAAGCGATTGTAATACACAGCATCACCAGTGGAAGAGCGTTTATCATTAATTTCTGGCCCATCAGAACTCCTACACAGCAGGCATTCTGGGCCAGATCTAGTCTGGAGAAGGAAAAAACGAAACAGGAGAAATCCAAATAGCGAGCCTCGGCTTTGTCTGCCCTCCTCGGCTCACGTCAAGATAGTAGACATATGATATTTTCATCTGAACTCACAGCTTTTGTGGATGTTAGAACTATAACTGATGGGTCTGGGCTTTGGAGATTGAGGCTTGGTTCATACATCCTTTATAGTACCACTCAAGAACACAAAAAGCAAAAGCAGCACCAGGCAGTGTATGGATTGAAGGATCAGAGAGTAGAAGAGCAGAAAAAAACTGTCTCTGAACAACAACAAAAAAAAAAGAAAAAAAAGAAGAAGAATAAATTAGACTGTAGTTCCAGGGGTGCAGAGAAAAATCAACCTCTCCGTCCTGTGTGATCCTCGTAGGATGGCATGCTTTTAGTCACGTCTCTTGGGTGGCTGGATGAGGCGGTTGTTGGGTTATTTGACAGGTGAGAGAGGGGGAATGGTAAAGTGGGACGGAGGGTGAGTGTGTGTGTGTGTGTGTGTGTGTGTGTGTGTGGGATCAGGGACTCTCAAGAATAGATCAAGCTCCTGAGGAAGCGGACTGTGCCACGTTTGAAGACGGAGGGACAATCACGCTGCTGGGAAGCTGTCTCGCGTCGGGAGGAAGCCAAACAACGAGAGGAAAAGCGCTCTGATTTTTCGCACAGGAAGCCCGTCTGCGCCTCCTGCCTGGCTGAGATAAGAGTGCTGCTGTTCCCATGGCCGAGCTCAAGCCCATCCAGCCGCTATCAGGCCGGCCCGGCCCACAACTCCACTCTCCCTGGGCCTCCTCCACCGCAGCGTCAGGCCAGCCGCGCCGGGCCGCTATAAAGAATAAGGGCCTGAGTCAGGGTCCAGCCAGTCAAGACCTCTCAACAGAACGTACATATAATACCTTTCAATCATCAAGCTTTACACAGTGCTTTCATTCTTTTTTATCATATATCATTTAAGTGAAGACATTACCAGTTTAAATGAACATGCAAGTGCTGTCCCATATGGAATCTGCGAGCATTTTTAGGATTTTCAGGAACAATTTTAGCAGGAATGGATTTTAAAATGTTTTTAAATGTTATTAATGATGAGTGTTCCAATTCTGAGGTCATTTATGGCCGTAGATTCCATGTGAGCCAGCAAATAGGATACCAGGATTTCTTAAAGAAACAGTTCATCCAAAAAAAAATGTTGCAAACTTTATTGTGCAGGGCTATTGTCTGTAATTAAAAGGAGACCCAAAAAACATGTTTGAAATAAAAACAACAAACATATGAGAGATTTTTTTCACTTTCCTTTTGTTTTGTCTGAATTACGTTTTTAACCATATGGAACACCAAAGCATTTCTTAAAGCGATAGTTCACCCAAAAATGTATATATATATATATAATGTGTGTGTGAAGGGAAATTCCTTAACTTGAACTATAGAAAAAAAAACTTTGATTATGTCAAATAAACAAACAAAAAGTGATTATAAAAGTATATAATATAAAAAATTATTATAAAAATATATTATATAAAAAGTATAACATATTTCACTTCCCTTAATATTAACTAGAGCAATTAAAACATAATAAAAATGATATATTATACCAAAACATTTCTTAAAGAGACAGTCCACCCAAAAAGTTGTTCTAAACCAGTATGGAGGATTAATATCTAAAATAGTATAATAAAGAAATAATATAATGTAATAATGATATAAAAGAAATATTAACTGAAATAATAATAAAAAGGTTATAAAAGCTAAGCTGCCAAGAGTTTATTTTTCCAAACAAAACTAAAGAAGCAATTTATAGACAATTTTATAGACGTTGTGCTTTAGTAATTAAAACTTCTTACCAAATTAAAAACAAAAAATAACAATAAAAATAAATACAAATAAAAATATCAAATAATAACTATTTAATATTATATAAATATTAAATAATAAACATATTAGTTTTATATAATTATATTATTTAATATTATTATATTATTTAATTATTATAATTATTATAATATAATTATATTTATTATAATAATAGTATTAAATAATAACATAAAAAGTATTAAACAATAAAATTTTTAACAATAAACAATATTTGTACAAATTTATACCAAAACTGAAACTTTCTTCAGCAGAACAAAATATATATTTTTTACGTTAATTGAATAATTACATAAGTGGCATTTTTAGGGTGTACTATCGCTTTAAGAGTGCAAGAGTGAAGGTCGGCTGGCACATACAGGGAGTCTGTTTCATTATTCCAGCCAACAAGACTTTTCCTCTCAGCGATATTTCATTTTTAGTTCTTTTAGGAAGCACTCAAAGAATAGGCCAAGAAAATATCGCCAATCTAACATGTCACGGTCGGTGGCAGTACAATAAGGGGAAGCATGACCTAAAAATGGACAAATTTGGACTAGAAACGGCAGTGTCACACTGTGGCATCACATGTTTTGGATTTCTTTAAGTCGAAACACTGCAGACAAAAAAAAAACTTTTTTCACTTTTGAGATTTTGGGCCATTTGGTGTTTTTTTGTCTAACCGATATAAAACTTCTAAAAAAATATATATAATAATAATAATAATAATAATAATAATAATAATAATAATAATAATAATAATAATAATATATACATATATATATATATATACATAAAATATATACATATTTTCCCTGTGCAAATTTTATACAACAATTTATTCTACCAAAAAATATACTTTTACTTTTTTATAATAACTGCTTTGTATATTTGCATATTTGTATTTACATATTTTGGGTTTTCTTTATCATTGTATCATTTTTATTATATATAAATCTTATATTGTATATTATATAATATCTATATATTGTATATGTTTATACAACAGTTTTGTCTGGTTCTTGAATCTGATTAACTGATATCCATGCTATATTCTGCAATATAAGCACTCATGCAGCCTCTTCACACTTGTGTATTACTCTGCCCACATAGAGTGATAGAAGATCAATAAACTCACTACAGTTGGACAAATATAGCAGCTGTTGGACAACATAATGTACTTTTGAGGCTTTTTTAAGGTGAAAATGTAGTTGTTTAGATTGCAACTATGTAGTTTATTTACAAGAATAGTGCCTTTATTAAAATATTCATATTTTCGGAGATTCAGCACATCAGCGGCCATCAGCTTGTCAAAAGGGTATATGCGGAAGTATGCGGAAAAGGGTATATGCGGAAGTATGCGGAACTTATGAGAACTTTTAATTTGTCAGTAACCTGGGTTAAGCACTTCTGATGAACTATATGCCATTACAAAATCCGCGATCTCCACTGGCTGAGTGACATCCAATATAAAGTGGGTCTCAGATTGTACAAGAAGCACTGCATAAAATTACATTTGCATGTTGTAGTGCTGTATATATAGTATAGTAATCTGGTGGTGTTTGGGCTGCTTTAGCTTTTCGAGATTAATTATTGTGATCTCCGGATTGCAACAGAGAAATACTGGGAAATCTCAGTAGACTGATGACATTTCATGCCGTTCAGCCTTATAATCTTAAAATGTGAGCAAAACCACCTGTTTTGTCATCACTTTAGACATTATGCTAGAGAATCATTCAAATACTTGCTCTATTGTGACTTTTGTGAACTGGCAACGGCTTTTGATGATCTGACGTCAGCTGCAGATGTGAATGAATGATGGAAGAATGTAGTTCCTCATACAAAAGGATTTTGAGACTCTCCATGTTTGATTTTCTTTTTTATATAAACGATTATGCCGTCAAACTGTTGTATAAACGCAATATCACAAGAGTAGCAGTGTGATACGGCTGTATATTGTCACTGGTGGGACATTATGGCACGCACGCCTCCAGTGCCAATATACAACCATATCACACAGCTACTCGTGCTAAATTGGTCATATATATACTATATATATAAATTTACAATTGTACAATGCTTGATTCAGAGAGAAAGAAATTGTAAACAATTTTTTATATTTGATGAGATTATCTTTATATTTAATATCTCTCTGATTCATGAGCATGAATAAAAACAGTAAAAGTAATACAATTCTAGCTTATCACAGTATTTTCTCAATTCTAGTGATAACCTTTGACTCTAATATAGCCATAAAAAGAACCAAAATTGTGAACCTCACTTAACGTTTCAGCTTTTTGTGAAAGAAATCTACACAAATTACTGTATAATATTTAAATAAATATTGTCTCATTTTCATATTTAAACAATATTTGAGTAAAAAAAAAAAATTCTTAACATAATCAATCAAATGAGGAAGTATGGCGATGACTAGAACTTTTTACCCTGTTGACTTGCAGTGTCTTGCCTTAAAGAATGTCTATATGGGAGTGAAGCTTCTGTGAGTAAGGCTTGCTAAACATTTCTCATGAGAACGGTGGATATGTGGTGTGTCAGAGATTGAAGAAGGCATGGCAGGATGCGTCTGAGCAATCACAATAATAAACAGCCAGCATTCTGCACAGGAAGTTCATTAAATCATAGTGTTTGATTTAGAAAAATGAACAAATCGTGCCTGTAAGCACGGAACTGGCTTCTTTTGAAGTGCGTTTTCTTTTCTCTCTCTCTCGGCACTTTCAACTCGGGAGTTAAATTCAGTTCTGTGACTGTACCAGGCACACATTCACACAAATACAAACACATCCATACACACCAGTGTCTGCATACACACAAAAAATGAATAGAGACGCACACATGAAAGGCCTTCTCAAGCATCTGTTCTACAGGCTAAGAGGAAACCCTGTCTGAACACATGCTGAATTAGACAAAACAGGTCTCTATTCACAAACACACACACACACACACAGACGAGCATGCGTATGTGTGAGAGTGTGTAAATATAGACATGTCTCCACTCATATGTGCAGTCATTCTAAAAAAAACACACTTCAAACACACTGTGACCAGGTACAGTGTGAAATAACTGCGCTTTTAGGACATTACGCAATGGTAGAGAGGATATCTAACTTAGTCTGGTGTGGGAAATCCAAGCCTAGCAGATTGACATTGTCTAGCGCTGTGTTTTTTCACCTGGATCAAATGCTAAATTAAAAAACGACTGGGTTTGTTTGGCGCTGGCCCAGTATTCTTGACTGTATCCCTTTCCTATGTGACTAAAGAGCAACGAGGACATGATTAGTCAGTCATTGGGGGGGGGAAATGTTTTCACATTTAGCAGCTCGCTGTAATGCTTTCACTTTTATAAAAAGTGCAGGGCTGTTTTTACATGGGTTTGTGTCAAATATGCAGTGGCGGTTCTGGGGGGGCAGGAGGCGCTGGTGTCCCCGTGTCAACAAGCTTGGTCGCATACTTTTTTTTGGATGCGTATGACGCGTATGTGCTGTGCCCATCAGTTTTCCACATTTGTCAGAAGTTAAGACCCAAAATGACACACACTGTCAAAAAAATTCGTAATTTTACGTTTTTTTCAGCAGCTGGGGTTAAATTACGGAAATGTATTATAAAATAACAGATGTTAAATTACAGAAATTTACTGTAGAATAACAGATGTTACATTACAGAAATTTACCAGAAATTTTAATTTAAGGAAATTTCCGTAATTTAACGTCCGTTATTCTACGGTAAATTTCTGTAATTTAACGGCCGTTATTCTACGGTAAATTTCTGTAATTTAATGTCCAATTATCTACGGTAAAATTCCGTAATTTAACGGCCGTTATTCTACAGTAAATTTCCGTAATTTAACATCCGTTATTCCACGATAAATTTTTGTAATTTAATGGCTGTTATTCTAAGGTAATTTTCTGTAATTTAACGGCCGCTATTCTACGGTAAATTTCTGTCATTTAACTGCCATTATTCTACAGTAAATTTCTGTAATTTAATGGCTGTTATTCTAAGGTAATTTTCTGTAATTTAACGGCCGCTATTCTACGGTAAATTTCTGTCATTTAACTGCCATTATTCTACAGTAAATTTCTGTAATTTAATGGCTGTTGTTCTAAGGTAATTTTCTGTAATTTAATGGGCATTATTCTGTAGTTTGTGATGTATGTTACAGTGTGACCCCTAAAAGTACAAGTGACCCCTGCCTGGCCCCTCCAGTTACTCTGGTCTAGAACCGCCACTGCAAATATGGACAAACCAACTGTTAGGTGCGATTTTTTTAATGTCATTCTTAAAGAGATAATTCACCCAACAATGAAAATGTACTCAATTCTTACACTCAAGTGGTTGCAAACCTTTACGAGTTTGTTTTTTTGTTGAACACAAAAGAAGATATTTTGAAAAATGTTGGAAATCTGTAACCATTGACTTCCAAAGTAGGAAAAACAAATACTATGGAAGTCAATGGTTACCGGTTTTCAACATTTTTCAAAATATCTTCTTTTGTGTTGAACAGAACTAAAAGAAACTCAAATAGGTTTATGACAAGTAAAGTTTGCGTGATGATCAGTTTTGGGTGAACTATCCCTTTAAAACTGTCCCTATTTGATCCAAAATTGAGTCAAAACCTAGCATTTTTAGAGTGTTATTTTGAAATGAGTCCATGATAAAAAAGAACAAGTGCATTGATTGATCTTTTTTCCAATGTTTGGGTGTTTAGTGTGGATGGTGAACTTACAGGCCTTTTGGAGGGCACGGATGCCACAGCCATTGGATTTGAGGTGGTGGGACGCCATGAGAGGTGCAGTGCAGGGCTTGTCTGCTGCCCCGCTGGACTGTCCCAGGCTGCTGAGAGGATACACTCTTCTCTCCAATCTGGGGCTTCACTGTGAACGAATTCAGGGAGAAGAGAAAAGACAATCAGGTCACAATGTCATTGTAAAATAAAATAAAATTAAATAAAATAAAAAAAAACATTTATTAAAGTAGTATGTTAATTTAAAATTAGTAGACAGTCTTGCTTATTATGCTAAATATTCAAATGAATAACCTATCAAAATAAACACTTTTTTGATGGTCCTCTTTGATCAACCATCAGTTAAAGATAGAAAAAAAAAGAAAAAAATTACCTAATAATTAATAATTATATACTGATCTGTTTTAATAAAGGAAATAAAAAACAACAAAGTAATAATAATGTTTTTCCCTAAAAATAATCACATACCTTGCTTAGAACATTCACCAACCAATCACAATCAAGTAATTTAATCAAAGCTGATTCTCACCATTTACCACCAGTGTGATGGTGAGGTTCTGGAAAAGCCCATACTGCTGGATCCCAGTAAGGATAGTATAGATTCCTGCATCCTCTTCTGCGACATCCCGAATGACCAGAGAAAACCCATCCACATGATAACGGGAGCATCGTTCGGCTGCCACCATCCCATCCTTCAGCCTAAACACACATTCAGCTGTTGAGATCTTCTCCTTTTGAACAAAAACATCACTCTTGATCACTTCAGATTTTTTTTTTTACCAGATGATTTCAGGTACAGGGAAAGCCTTTAGTTTTGGAGTAAGGCGGAAAGATTTCTGTCCTGCAAAAGCCTGAACGACGGGGCCATTTCTGTGCTTGAGTCGAATAAAAGGCTGGTCTGCAAAAATGAAAATAGGATGGTCAAAAATGCTGAATTACAATCCATCTTTTGTTATTATGACCATGTGTTTTAAGTTTTAAGTTAAGTTTCAAGTTTTTCAATTATGCTTGGTTATATGCCTCAGTGAACCAATTTTAAATATTTAATTCAATTAAATCTAATTTATTTGAGAGATATTAAGTGATTCTCAATGACATTTGTGATATTAAATAAATAGTGACAGGTTTGCTTTTCTGCACCTATTAATGGATGACCATGAAATTTTTATTTTACTGTTTAGGTTCCATGTGCGAGCCAGTTCATCTAGTTTTACAGACTCCTACAATTGCTTTTTTTAAAGAAATATGTTTCGTGAACAACTTACACTGTCTGTCGGTGCTCTAGATTTGCTGGTTTCAAACTGATAAATTCATATTTCTGGCGCAAACATGCATTCACAATGGTATCACCCAATATAGGGGTGGTCAAATGTATATTGAAGTTATCTATTATTTTAATTATTAATATTATTTAAGATACAGATCAGAGCAAACAATTTCTTAACTATTAAAGGGCAGACCCCCGTATACATCCTGTTTTGATGTCCTTCAGGAGGGATCAAGCGTTAATTGGGGGGGCCAGACACCCCCAAATCCCCCTGTTATTCACATCCTGGTTATCAAGATGACTGAAAAACAATGAATTGCAATTTAAGCCAAGGCATATATGAAATTTGGTGTCGTTGCTTTGAAATGTTTTGTTTTTAGATGCATATAATGTTACTTATAATTTAGGAGTTTCATTCTTTTTAAGCTAAAAGCCCAGGTTTGGCTCAAATTTAAATCATTAAAGGTGTTAATTTCTATTGTCTATATGGGTTTAAATTTATAGGGATATTACGTAGTGTTGAGCCTAGAAATTAAATTACTTGATTGAGTAATTGAGTTACTTTCCAGACATAGTAATTAAAAAAGGAATTTAAATATAATTGAACTGATGATTTTTTTTTTTAAGTAACATCTCCTGTGCCCATCCATTCAAAAAAAATAAATAAATAATTGCTTCATATAATAAGGTTGTTCTACAAATGATCCTTATACATATTGAAAAATGAGAGAGAGCTTTCTTTGATCCCACAGAACAGCGATATTCAATATACGCTGTAATATTCAATGGTTAAACTGTGAGGGGAATCAGTGCCACTTTTAACAATTTAAGAGAAGTTACTGCCCTACTTCAGTCCCATAAAGGTGAAAAAAATATTAATCTGTGACTGTTTCCAAAACTCACCATAGACAATAACTGTGGTGTTTGTCTCTCGTTTGGATGGACCACTGGTTACTTGACATTTATAAAGTCCTCTGTCTGCTTTGCTCAAGCTGGGGATTGTGAGGACGCTGTAGAAAAGCATGTTGCTTCGGCTCCTTGATATGCGTTTGCTGATAATGGCGGATCCATTAGCCTGAAGGACAAACAAGCAGAGCAAATCGCGTCACAAACCCTCATTTCAGTCCAACACAAACAACATGGTTTTCAAAGGAAATGGGGGCTTAAAGAACAGCTGTCCATTCATTGGCCAATTAACACACTTAATTATTAATTATTAAAGGTACGATGCTTCTGTAGCGTAAAAAAAGCACAAGATTTTACTCAGATTTGGGTTGAAATAAGCCAGCATTTTAGAGTGTAGTTAAAACATTAACTAAAATAACTATCAAGAAAGTACTTTTATTACAATATTTCTTATGTAACTATTTTAAGGATATGTTACTATTTTATGTATTATCCAAAAAGTGGCTAATTCATATTAGTTCATACAATTTCATTCTTTCATTTTCTTTTCAGCTTAGTCCGTATATTAATCTGGGGTCACCACAGCGGAATGAACCGCCAACTTATCCAGCATATGTTTTAAGATGCAGATGCCCTGCCAGCTGCAATCCATTATTGGAAAACACCCATACATTCCTATTCACACACATACACTACGGAAAATTTGCTTACCCAATTCACCTATAGTGCATGTCATTGGAATGTGGGGGAAACCGGAGCACCAGGAGGAAACCCAAGCGAACACGGGGAGAACATGCAAACTCCACACAGAAATGCCAACTGACCCAGCCGAAGCTCGAACCAGCGACCTTCTTGCTGTGAGGCGACAGCGCCACCGCATCACCCTAATACAATTTCATTCTCACAAAAATGTTTGATTTTTTCGACTGGGAGCAAGGACTTGCTCACAGGGTTTCAATGATGATTTACCGTATACATTTTGGAACAGGGACCTTCTACATACCTTCGAAAGTAATTTAATACAGTTTAAATCAATGACTGCTTGCAGTCTGCAACATAATCCCACTTGAGGCCTTCTCCACAGCTATGAAGAACAAACTTTTCCTATTTTATCAGACCTGGGATCCTTTCTTTGATTGTCTAGGAACCTGTCTAAGACTCTAAGTCTCTAAGACTAAATGGTTTTCTGTAGAAATGTAATCTGCCTTTTTGTAAAATAATTTTGTATTTTTTGTCCCTATTTTTTATTTTATTTGTTTATTTTATTTGTTTATTTAGTTAATTACAATTTATTTTGATTTATTTTTATTATGTTATTATATTTTTCATGTGGTCAGGATTCAAACGACATGAATGATGTATATTATCTTATTATTCAGTGTAAATTTCTGACATGTTTTTGCACTAAAACCTTTCAATAAAAATATATTTGAAAAAAAAAGTAGAATTTTTTAAAAGAGGCGTGTCCCCAAGCCCCTCCCCTAAATGCCATTGGGAGATGAGTAAATTGCACTAAAATGAATGTATAAGATTGTACAAATTCATACGAATGAGCACTAAACCAAAAAGCTCAGTAACACTTTATTTTGATGGTCCATTTGAGTATTAGTAGACTGTTTGCTTAATGTCTGTTGATACTGCTGCTAAACAGACATTTAACTGACTATAAGAAACTTTGCAAGTAAATGTCAATTTACACTAACCCAACCCTAATCCCAACCTAACAGTCTACTTATAATCTAATGAGAATTAGTTGGCGTGTAGATGCAATGTAAGTTAAATTCAACAAACCGACCATCACAATCATAAAGTGTGACCTAAAGTCAGCATGAAATCTAAATGTACTCTTCTTATATGTCTATGTAAATAGTAGTGCTTGATATGGGCAATGTATCTGTGCACTTCATTATTCTATAAAAAATAAACTACTTCGAAATGACTTTTCTTCACTTCTGATCACATGGAATGCCTTTAGGGCAGGGCTATCACTGCATGTATACTTGCTTCCCTGCTTTACTCTATCCATAAATCTGCCACAGACATCTTCCGATAATCCAATTGGTTTCCAAAGGATGAAATCATGCACCGCCATACATTTTTGTCTAATTTCAGGAGCGTTTCAATTGGATGTATGTCATGATAAAGGACGATCTTAACTTCCGTTTCATGCTGACTTTACGAAATGTTTACAAGTGTAAGCTCATTATAGAGTCACCAAGTTTTCAATTTAATGTGTGATTGTTGTGGAGCTTACTAAACTACTTACTAGCAATGCATCAAGACCCACCTTCTGTGGGTACGTCCAGCTGATGGACACCCTGGAGTTCCACTCAGCAGTAACAGTGCAGTTCAGCGCCAGCATCTCGCCCAGTAACGTGTGCACTAAACCCGTGCTGTTCAAATACACGTCCAGGATCTTATTCACTGCACAAAGAAACAATCTCACATTTAGCCTCTAGTTATTAAATCACCAATTAGTAAATAATAATTTAAAAAACTGTATATGCACTCACCTGGTCTGTGAGTTAAAAACTTGTTCGTGTATTTGACACCATTGACGATAGTCTCACAAGAAAACAGACCAATATAGAAGAAAGTGGGACTACGGATAATGAATCCCTGCCTGCTGTTCCAGATGATGTTCCTGTGATCAGGAGCTATCCGGAGGAGAGGAAACTGAAAATTCAAGAAATAATATCATTAAAATATTTCACTTTGGAAAAGAAAAACAAACAGACTTGCACTTTCATTTGGCCGGAGCTCACAAAGGCTCTAATGGGTTCAACAGTGCACCGTCCTTCAGAAATTCTTGGAGAGCGGTGCTATGATTTTGTTTACTTCCATGTTCAAAGGAGGAAATGTTTACAGACTTAGATGTGACACTGTGGAAGTGACCTGCCCTTTCTCAGGGGATCAGGTGAATGCTTTCCTCCCAGTGTGAGCTGCTTAAGATCTCTGGGTTTCTAGGAAGCACTACTGCATTAGGTAAGACATTAGGTAAGCCCTTTATAGTGGGTTAGAGAAACATGGCCATTTTAGTGCTATTTCAGCATCGTGCCTAATAACTGCACAACATTTCCACTAACAACATCCAACGGTAAAACGAAAATACTGTCATTTTTCAAAATCATTGTGAACATTTTAGATGGCACATTGTGTAAAACCATGCCATTGCAAAAATTAGCTAATTTTTAAGGTAAACACTTAGTTGTATAGCGTGCATGCACAGATTTTTCTCTCCGAAGTTATGAGTGATGAAATGTTTTTGTACTACTTTAAAATAGATTGGCGAATATTGTTTAAGCCCTCACAGTAAGCCCTGTTGGTTTTATGGTTTTGTTTCTCAATCTATGAAACAGTGGACTGGTTCTTTGATAGCATGTGGACAAATTAAGTAGTGCAAAAACAGTTTAATGTGCATATGCGGATTATGTGTACACCATTAGTGTGATTAAAAACACATGGCTGAGTTATACAATTTAAAGTAGTACACAGACTACATTGGTCCAAAGTGAAACCTGCCAAGTTTAAACCGAATATTGAGCCTAATTGTGACAGATGTAATATTGAGCCAGCTACACTATCTGATAAGTTTTGGGCTTGTTCAAAATGAAAGGATTTCTGGCAGCTAATATTTAAATTTCTCTCTGATGCATTAAATACCTATATAGAACCATAATTTCAATATTTGGTATCACACCACAGTCTTTATGTTTTAATAAAAGTAAGATAAATGTGATTGCCTTTGCTACGCTTTTAGCTAGAAGGTTAATATTGCTTAAATGGAAGAAAAATGTTCCTTCAATCTTTAAGAAATGACTTATGGAACTTTTACACTACCTGACCTGGTGTTAATACGATATACTGTAAGAGGTTGTACTGATTTGTTTTTTTCTCACTTGGCAACCTGTTTTAGATCACATAAAGAAGCTGGACCCTTCAGTTATTTTAGAAGAGTAGAACCTTTCCTCGTTATTTTTTATTTGTTTCTTTTTCCTTTTCTTTTCATTCCTTTTTATACATAAGAGTAAATAATGTTTTACTTATTATTATTTATTTGTATTTTATTTTAACCTTCCTGTCATGTTCGGGTCAAATCTGACTCATTTACAGCTTAAAACACTCATAAATATTTTGTTTTACATCTGATTGCCTCAGGGCCTTATGATATCCTCCACACTCTGCCTTTGAACATATAAAAGTGATGATCCCCTCTTTCATTAAATTTTGAGTGTACTGTGGTGTACACCTGTGGTGTTCTCGGTCAAAAGTGACCGCCATAGGCAATAAGTGGGTATCCAGACTATATTCAACCATCAAAAGAAAACATCCCCATACACACCACCCCAACTCACACACACATTTCAGACTGAACAATGTCTATTGTGGGTACACATCTCTTTCCCGTGCTTATGTGCCAATCCTCCCACTTGATTACCTTCATGACATGACATGTTCATTTTGTAATACATTTTCAGTGCCTATTTGTATTTTCACTGCAGTTATTTTATGCCTAATTCTATAAATTCATGTTAAACACTTATTTGAGACATTGTTCACAGCAAAAGAATGTTGAATAAAAATTTGGTGGTGAAAAATACTTTTTGAGCAATTTCAGAGCAGTTAAAAGAGACCGGTCAATTTTGTAAGGGGCAGGGGGTGAACACAACAAGAGGGCTAATGTCATTTACATATTTTTATGGAATCTAAATGTATATGTGCGATGAGTTTTGTTTGTTTGCTGTCTAAATAAAAAAAAAAAGTGAAAAGCTATTTGTACTGCATGTTTCATATTTAACAGGTTCAATAAAAACACTTTTGAGGGAAAAAAACACATGACTCCATGAATGCAGTATGCAAATATTGTGCTAAAAAACTAATTTGTGCCATGCACTCATTATGCATACCCTAGTTTATTTAAAAATACACTATTAAAAAATAATATTCATTTAAAAAAGCATTTCATTGGGTTGCCAGAGCAACTTTTTCTTAATTAATTTGAAGTATCGCCACTTTGCCAGTTATGGATCTTTTTTGAACCCCTCATAACTCACTTTCATTCGCTTCTAAGTTTGTCCACTGATTGTATCTATCTAATTGACTGACTTCACCTCCTCCAACCTTTCCCCCCATTTTTTCCTTCTTTTATCATGTTTTATTTATTTATTTTTATTAGTATTATTTTATTTATTTATTTATTTATTTATTTATTTATTTATTTATTTATAATAATAATAATAATAATAATAATAATAATTATTATTATTATTATTATTATTATTATTATTATTATTATTATGTCATGCTATTATCATTATTTTATTATTTATAAATGTTTTATTGTCTTGTTACAGTAAAAGTGGAAACTCCATAAAAAAAATACATAATTGGAAGTACCAAAATCATGTTTAAAAATATGTACTTAAAGCCATTTTATTTATATATTTAGAGTATTTATATATAAAGTTTAGCATGCACCAAAATGACTACAAATGTAAATATCAAAATAAAAAATGAAAACTGCTCAATACTAAATAAAAACAAATATTCAAAATATGAAAAAATACTACAGTTATATAATTAATAGACTATTTAAATATGAACACACTTTCAAACACAATACTTTTAATCTTATATATAAAAATGTTCATTGAAAAAATAATTAAAAAGGTCTCTGGTTCGAGTCCTGGCTTGGGCCAATTCAATTCACCTTTATTTGTATAGCGCTTTTACAATGTGGATTGTGTCAAAGCAGCTTCACATAAAAGGTCATAGTAAATAGGAACAGTGTAGTTCAGTTTGTAGTGTTTAAGTTCAGTTCAGTTTAGCTCAGTTCAGTGTGGTTTAAAAATCACTACCGAGAGTCCAAACAGTGAAGAGCAAATGCAATGATGCGCAGCTCTATAGATCCCGAACCATGCAAGCCAGTGGCGACAGTGGAGAGGGAAAAAAACTTCACTAATTGGCGAAAGTGAAGAACAAAAACCTTGAGAGAAACCAGACTCGGTTGGCCACGACCATTTTCATTTCTCTGCTGGCCAAACGTCTTGTGCAGAGCTGCAGTCTCAGCGGCGGAGGCCAGTTGTTCTCCCCATGTTGGCGTAGGTTTCCTCCAGGTGATTCGGTTTCCCCCACAGTCCAAAGACATGCGGTATAGGCGAATTGAATAAACTAAATTGGCCGTAGTGTATTAGTGTGAATGAGTGTGTATGGGTGTTTCCCAGTACTTGGTTGAAGCTAGAAGGTCACCCACTGTGTAAAACATATGCTGGATAAGTTGGTGGTTAATTCCACTGTGGCGACCCCTGATGAATACAGGGACAAAGCCGAAAAGAAAATGAATGAATGAATGAATGAATAAATATTACCGAAATATTTCACACGGCACAACACTGGAACAAACACACCTGCTCCATACTAAACTATCTGGTGCCTATTTCTCCAAACAGTGATTAGTGAGCAAACATCATGTCACCTAATTAATATTCATGAGCAAAGCTGATAAGTGTTAGATGGTTCCCTCCACCTAGGCAGTGATGATCAGGCTAACACTCCTCCCTCCGGTTCAGTGCGTAAGAGTAAAGTGCGAGGATGTGGAAACGTGACTCCAGTCCATCTCCTCACATCCTGTTACTACAGGATATAGACATCGCGGCTGGGCCCTCAGGTCAGCCTCTGGAAGGGCCCTGCTGGCTACGTTCACAGCTCCAGCGAGAGGCTCAGTATTGTTCCCTTCGCAAGAGGTGCAAGATTAAAGATACACTGACAAGTGCAAAATCCTCTCAGGAAAAAAACACTCAGTGTTTCAGAGAGCTCATATTTATAGCACCATTACCTTTTGTATATCTGTGCACAGGGTCGGCAGGACATAAACAAAGCCAACCCAAATGAAATGTGGATCTTTTTTGAGCATGCAGGGAGGATAGGGATGTCATATCGCTAGCATTTCCTAAAAACAGTTTTCATCCTGCATGCGAGGAGCCAAAGGCAGCGCGAGGGGAACTGGTCAACTTGTTCTTTTCCGCTTCCCCTTCTCATCTGAAACTCATCCTGAATGGCTTAAGTGTTTTTTTTTAAACCAGTCGTTACCATATTTGGACTTATTGCATGTCTCTGGGGATCCAGTAGTATCTAATCGCTTCATAAATGCACTGCGAGCCATTTTTTTGGTTATAGCTGGATTCCTCCAACAAGGCTGTGGAAGTCATCAGGGTGCGTGAGGTGGTTTCGGCATCATCTTCTTGGCTCTGTGCTGTGCCAACAAGTAAAGGAAGTTGTGGGCGCCGCTCACTCTGAGCATCGGCTTTAAGTATCCGTGTCACGCTGAGCCAAAAAGATTTCTGTACATCCCCGTACAAACACAGATACATCCGAACTGGCACAAATAGGATGCACACTTGCCCTTTTAACCTGGAGTGATTGTGAGGACTGGGAAAGGAGTTATTTATGAATGAGAACAAGAGGAAGCATGGTAGTGTATGGAAGTGGAAGCTATAGACGAAAAATCAGGATTGGCATGAATATCTGAGCTCACCAATACCTGATGCCAATTGATTGACTTCCAAATCAGAAATTTACTACGTTTTTTGACAATTTTTAGACTAAATGAACCAAAATTGCTATTAAGTAAAATGATTAAAATGATTAAAACGTAAACTATTAACATAATTTTCATCAATTAGGGATACAATAAAATGAATTTCAAATATTTGTTTCAAAATGCATCTCATTTGATTGCAAGAGCAACATTTCTGATTAAATTTGAAGTGCTAAAACTAAAAGAAATCTAGAAAAAATAATTAAGCATATATAAATGAGCAAAAACTGCAAATCTTTTAGTGATCTGGGGTGCATTTTTGAAAACCATCAATAAAAAAACAACTAAGGTCGCAAGTCTTTAGCGATCTTCATAATGATGATTGCGTTGCCTTCGTAGTGCACTTTGAAAACATGTATGCCATTTTGAATGCAGCCGTGGCTCATGATGAAACCTATAGGTGACCTATTATTTAAAAGCAGGATTTATGTCTCCAAAGTTTGTGAAAACAAAAATATATAGAATACATGAAAGGTTTTAATTTATAGAAGATTATTTATTAAGAAATGTATCTGAACTGTATATGACATGGGCCTGCTGGTTAGAACATTTCTGCAGTGGTGTGAATGTGTCTGGTGTGAAGTAGACTTTTACAATAAATAAAATAAAAAAAATGAACGAATTACGATTTATATGATTTATTCATGAGATTAGAATACATGTTAGCTAAATAGTTTTATGTTTTAGAATAGAATATGGAATATTCTCAATAATATTTCTAAAGGAAACAGACCCTGCACGTGCCATTTACATATATTTCCATTAATATGGAAAACAAGTGCATGTTTTTACCAAAACTAATATTAGATTTTTTTTAATGCGGGTGCATTACAATATAATCTGCACAAACATGATGTGGGTTTTCTCTAAAAAAGTTGTTACCCCACCCAATTTAGAGCATCAATATGGACGTTTTACATTAGAACTAATGTGGTTCAAATGATGGATCTGCGAAAGAGAAACTACAGTTTTGAGAAACATTCGGTACTCCATTGTTTATTTCCCAAATTATGCATCGTACTATGAAAGTTCAGCTGTGAGTTATGTCGTTGTTTGGAAAACGCACCCCTGTACGGTAGCCAAGAGAGCTTAATGCGATGCAACTTAAGAAAACACATGCAAATAGAAAACAACCAATCGCAAATTAAGAAATATCTTCATCAGTTTGACAGCATGTGTGCTGCAAATCCTCACAATGCAAACACAAATAGAAAAACAGCACAATGGAAATATTTCAGGAGGAGGAACTGAAAAAAGTGAAGGAGCCGGCTGTCTATTAGTCAGTGAAGTTGTGGGAATTTTTTTGTTCATTTTAACACCCTGATTCTTTTGTCTTTTGCGTATTATTCGCCTAAATAAACTCACGATTAACTGTAAATCTTTATTAGATAACTAATTTAAGTTAATATCCTAAACTAAATATAAGTTCAAGGTTAATAAAAAAAATTTGCAATGCTTCATTGCTAAAACGAGGTCAAAATAAATCGCAGATTAAAAAATATTCAAGCCCTTTTACAATTACAACGTGCTAACTCCAGTCAACAGTTGTTGTTTTTTTTTTCAGATCAAAAAGTGCATGTGCTGTGAGGATTTGCAGTGCGTTTTAATTATGTGTATGTGTTGCGAGGATATGTAGTGCAGTTTTCCATTTGTGAGGCTTTGCAGCATGATTTTAATTTGTGTTGTGAGGACTTGCAACATGAGCGCTGTCAAACCAATGAAGATGTTTTCTTAATGTCCTGGTGTTTTTTTTTATTTGCTTTCGTAAGTTGCAGCTCATAAGCTCTCTCAGTTACAGTACATCGAAACACCGTTTCAAAGTACGTTTTTGTATACAATACCATTATTGTCTTTATGTAAGCTACAAATTTTGCAAAAACTATGATGTAATAAACATGTTTTGTCCTTGAACCAGATATTGTCAACCAAAACAACAATGGCGGACTTCAATTGACTGAACAACATGGCCAAATACCGACCTGTCATGAACAGCATTTTTATTTAATTTTACGGATCTGTGTGCAGAGGGATTGTTTTGATAATATTGCTGTCTGTATGCAAAACTATACAAAAATGCAAATGTAATCGTGCCTTCAGTCCAGTACAGTCACCATAATCAATAAATCCTGCATATTAAACATTTATCTTGTAAATGGCTATGATTCTCTCACATTTAACGTTTTATGCTGACAGACAAATAAAAAGTGTGGTTTATGTGATTTACCCAAAATGGATAGTTCACCCAAAATAAAAATTCTGCCATCATTTATTTACCCTTTACTTGTTCTAAAGCCGTTTGAGTTTCTTTCTTCTGTTGAACACTAAAGATTAACCGAACACTAAAGATAAACCATTGACTTCAATACTATTTATTTTTCCTCTTATTTAAGTCAATGGTTTCAGGATTTCATGTTCTTTCAAAATGTCTTCTTTTGTGTTCAACAGAAGAAAGAAACTCATAAACAATTGAGGGTGAGTAATAGTGAGTAAATAGGCAATTTAGGCAAATGCTAAGGGCGCTGTACATCCAGGTGGGCGCCAGATATGAAGGAAGAAAAAAGTGTAACTTCCACTATTTTTAAAACTAGTTGGTGTAATGACTTTAGAAAAGAATAAGCCCACAATCATTTAACTGCATATCAAAGCCTACTATTTAGCAGTAGTAATAATAATAATAACAATATAGCTGGCTAAGATGCCTGCCCCTCTTCCAACTAATTAGATTTTACCTGCTATATGGTGGTTGTTTTTTGATGGGTCAACAACGTCAAAACATCCCAAACTGTCTGATGCCCAGGGGAGAAAAAAATAAGAGGAGGAAAAACGCAACAAAGACAGAGGTAATGTTGCTATAAAGATGAATATTTTAAGTTACATTGCATCTACTGTACATGCCAACGAATTCTCATTAGACTATAAGTAGACTGTTAGGTTGGGGTTAGGGTTAGCGTAAGTTGACATGTACTTGCAAAGCTTCTTATAGTCAGTTAAAAGTCTGTTGAAGGAGCAGTATCAGCAGATAATAAGCAGACAATCAACTAATACTCAAATGGACCATCAAAATAAGGTGTTACCCTTGCTTTTCTTGAGTATCAAACTTCTTCAGCCTTGCAATTCCAGCTCTACTATTTGATTATGACTAAAAAGAAATAGAATAATGAGATGGCAACTCATCAAAGTTTCTAGTTGTCTGGCTGGCCCCGTCCACTTTAACATTTCAGTGGTCTATAATGCTGCATCAAATGCGTTCTGATTGGCTGAAACTATCTCACATGTTGTGTTCAGTGCTGACACTCTGGAAGAGGGAAAAGGGAAGTGTCTGATGAAATGATCTGACTCACAGTTGAGTCACTCACCTTAACCAACGAGACTTTGGCGTCTGGGTTTGTGACTCTGCATGGAAAGACCAACGGCTCTCCCTCCTTCATGTACACCACATCTGGGATCTCCGACTGCACCTTCACAAACGGCCGCTGGCTATCTGAAACACCAATGCTGAGGTCAGGAACAAACACACAATAAATGCTGACAACAATCTAGAGTCAGCAGCAAGTACAGAAAGTTTGCTCGCTTGTTATCAAACGCTCTCTGTTGTTTTCTTGGTTACACTTTCGCTCCAGTTTGCAATATTCTTGTGGCAATGAAAGGCTTTGGGTGTTGCTCGCCCCATTGTTCAGTGCTCTAATGTTATTAAAGGAACGGAAAAAAAAATCTCTGAACATTTTAACAAAAGTACCCCAAGGACTGCTGGATGTTTCCTTGTCGTGCTTTGATTCAATATAAAGGATGAAGGGTGAGGCTAAATGGACATGGCCGCAAGAGCGATTGATGGTCCTCAGGGGCCTTGTTGGCTAACCGGGGGCCGCACCTAGTGACCTGCGGCACCTCTTAGTCTTCCTTAATGCCTGACCGGGGAGGATCCCGGCCTCTCTTCTGCCCCGGGATGCCCTCAAGATGCCCACTCCCATGCGCAGACACGCATGCTAACAAACATACACAAGAAAACATCGCATCCTCTGTCCTCGTCTCCGAGCTGTTCCTCCCCCCTTGACCAGCACAGGATACGGACAGCCGGGCTGAGGGACACAGATAAGGCCGGGTACCCTGGGAAAGGCTGCCCAAGAGCTGAGCCTTTCAACAGCTGGGGTTATTTCTGTCCCCTTGAGGTAGCACGTAAATGAAAGTTATAGCTTTAAATATAGTGAGGGAGGACAGCTTACAGCGCAAACCCACACAAAAAAAAATCTCAGCGCAAAATCATGCCAGACGCGCACTTAGTCGGATGTGTTGCCTTGAGAGAAAAATGGTGTTTAGGTATTATTTGCTTCCTGAGACTTCCTGTTTAGCCTTAAGCAACAGGAATAGTTAGTGAGATGGCCAAGCTATTGAACGATGGAAGGAGAGAAAGGATTACCATAAAATCAAAAATAAATACTGCAGTGTTTAGCAATCAAGGATTTATCAGTAAACGTATTTGCTCAATGATAAGGGTGGAAATCCTGTCAGTCAGGACATCGCAGTTATTGCAAATCACAATGATCCTCATCCTACAATCTAATACATTGTTAATGGACAAAATACAGTTCCACCCTACATTTTTCTCTTTTCTGTGATGATATTTTACTTTAATATGCAGCACAAAAAAAGAAACGAAAAGATGCAACAAAGCTTTTTTTTTATCAGTTTGTGGCATCACATTTGATTCTTGGACACAGAAAGTTGACAGATCTTCAAATTTGCAACAAAAGCAGTGATCATTAATATAATTTTTGAATTCAGACGTCCTGTTTCAGGAGGACGGGTGAGGCAAATATCCCACCAACCAACTGCCACAACAGGTGCATAAACGGTTCATCAACACGAACAGTCACAGAAGAGAAGAAAATTAAGAAAAAAATATACTTCTCTATATAGTCAACAGTTTTATTGTTTCTTGAAACAATACTGAAGATTTTCTAAAGTATGGTAAACAAATTGTCCTAAAAAAAATAAAATGCTGCACTCTCAAGAGTTCATAGTTAGGCATTTTCAGAAGACCTCTAGCTTTTTTAGTCAGCTTTGGTGGACACTGTCTCATGCCTCATTCACAGTATGAGCGACTCGCAGCGGCAAACGCGACAAGCGACCATTCATTTCAATGGAGAGCGACCAGATGGGCGTGTCAAGCGACGAGACAAAATTGAGAATCCTTCAACTTTATGCAAATGAAAAGCGACTTTCTTGAGCGACAGCCAATAGAAGCTCCAGTAGAGCTCACATGATCCTCTCTCAGCTTGCTCAGAGGCGGTTGTATTTGTGCTGTATATACCTCAGTGTTGTCAGATTGGACGGATTCCCGCACAATTGGGTGGTTTTGAATTTGACTTTGCGGGTAAAAAATGTCATTGGCTGGTTGACAAAATGTTCAGACTAATGCAACAATTAAAATGATGCATGACTTTACTGTTTACTAAGTCCCGTCTTTGTGGATTATGTGAAGACATTCCCTTTTCAAGTCGATCAACTCGATCTCTCAACATGTATGAAGGACGTAAAAACCTGCCATCTGAGAAACTGAGCTGATCTTAGTTTGGTTTGAACACGAAAAGAGGTGAAGGCTGTAGTAGTGAAAAGTGTAAGTACTCGCCCCCATTATGTCAGCACCGGACCTTGTTGAAACCAGGTTGAAATCTACACAGGCAGTCAGGCAGCATAATACAGAGAGTGGACCAAAGTGCATCAAATGATCGGCAATTAAAAGGAAAAAAAATAGAAAAAATATATATATTTTTATATTAGACACACATCTAATGTTTGTATTTGCACCAGCAAGAGGAGGTGAAGGAACGTTGTATCAAAATCTGATTCCCTGGACAAATTTGATTCCCCTTCATGTGCACGCGCATCACGCAGCCCCTGCAGTTAAACTCAAAGCGGTTTCTCATGACACTTTTATCAATCATTTTTTTCCACAATTGACAGCAAAAACAAACATAGAAGAGTTATCTGATTGACAAGCAGTGCCTACTTAAGTTCAACAGAATTTAAAATGCCAAATGGGATGAATGTATACCATATTTCGAATGTAATTACACAACATTAAGTGCAGTGTGTGGGTGAGAGAAGGGCAGTGTTTCCATGTGATCTGGTTATGTTGTGGTTCTGTAACTGCTGGTGTTGGTTGCTGTATGGTTAAAAAATATGACAGTTGAAGTAACTAGATTAATTTCGATTTAAATTAGTTAAAATCAAATAAAATATTATTCTAATATTTTGGGTTTTTTTAAGCGTTTGGAGGGGTTTGGAAAAAGTTTTTTTGGGCTGGAAAAAGTCTGCTATATCTGGCAACACTGATATATCTACGAAGAGCTGTTATATCTCCGTTTGCAGCAGGTCATCACCCAGAGCTACAGGCAGCTACAGAGTCGCTGCTAGTGTAAATGAGGCATAAGGCTGTGTCCGGAAATCGCCTACTTCCATAATATAAAGTATGCTAATAACAGTACGCGAGCCAAGTAGTATGTCTGAAATCACAGAAATTGAAAAACAGTATGCGAGAAGTAACCAGATGATTTACTACTTCCGGCGAGATTCTGAAGTGTGCATCTGATGGACGCTACGCTATCCATGATGCACAGCAAGAGAATTCATAAATAGGAGTGAAGAGACGCAACTGACGCAGGTAGGTCACATGGTCATGACAAAAAGGCAGATGTAGCCCGTCCAAGTTCCATTCATACTACTCACATTCAGACTGTATAGAAAATACTTTTTAACGGTCAAGTAGTACATTTGAATTCAAATGCAGTGCCTACTGAGTAGTAGGTAATTTCAGACAGCCTAAGTGTTTGAATATTCACCTGAAGCATCTTACCTGTGACGTAGACGTAGACAGAAGTCTGTTTGCGCTCCTTTTGCCGGTACCTGCAGCGGAAGGAGCCAGTGTGCTGAGTTAAAGCAGGACTGAGCGTCAGCCGGCTGCAGTACTGGTTATTTTTCTTCCCGCACTGACTGTTCTCTATATGTGTGCCGGGGTACAGTTTTGGTACTCCTGATGGCAAAACCCACTGGAGCTCCCACCGTCCCCTAAAACATAGTTTAGGTTAAACAAAGAGCTTTGCACTTAACTGGTAAAAAATGTCTGATACCACTAGAGAAAAGGCTTCTACTTTACAAATTGGAGTGTTTATACTAATAGTTTGGTTCTCTTGGTACAGTACGTTGGTCTAGATGAAGGAGTGCTAGTTTGCTTTGCATTTAAAAAAAAAAAAAACAGGACTTACAAAATATCTAAAAGAATGCTGTGTGTGTTGAGCTGAATGAGCTTTAAAGTGCATACATGTGATAGACTTTTTACAACTTCAAAACAGGTAAAGTGTTTATAAAATGTGTAAATGGATTCTACTGCAAAATAATTATTTCTCACGTGTATTAAACTGGCAATGTTGCAATTTTGCCTAAAAATAATCGGAATGCTTGAGCATTCTGTCCTTTATATGGATGCATCTTGTGATTTCATGTTTTTGATTTGTTTAAATGTCTTATATGTTTGTTTTAAGTTTGTCTGGAAGACGAATGAGGCTCATTTTCATTAGTATCGGTCTACATCTTTGGTGTGCACCAAGGTCCGAATGGCATTGACCAGAACTTTTTAAATGAGCTACTCAAATAGAGCAATTGTAGAGCAATTGAGTTTGATTTCATCTACTAAAACCTGCCAGGTCTGAACACCCTTTAAAACATTTAATGTAGCATAGAATTTAAGGTAAATGTTCAGTCATTATCAGTTTATGATTGACTTATGATTTAATTTTTAGTATTTAGATTTGTAAAAGTTTCTTTTTGCTTTAATGTCAGCATTATTGCATTAAAGCATTTGTGTAAAGCATGATGATCATGTTCTCCAACATGATTTGAGTCAATCTGACTCATGCATGAGAAATGTTGACCTTTTGTAAAAAGGATTAAAAATTTGTTTCACAAGTTCACAGTTGCATATAATTTAGACAGAGTATGGTAATGCATGTTGGGCATGTTTTCCGGGAGAAGTGCTCAGAGATCAGGAATGGCCCAAACCAAGAATTTTCATTTGTGAAATTATAAACTAAAAATATTCTAAATTAAACCTTAATCCAATTCTGAATCCCAAATGCTTTTGGAATCCTCATTTTGTATGCATTTTATAATGTCTCATGCCAAACTTTTTTTTTTATGTTTCTACATTCCTCCTGACCAATCTGTATCACTTCTGTTAATCATGAAGCTATATTACTCAAACATCACATCACAAGTTAACCACTTCCTCCTCCTCCTTTAACTGTGAGACAATATGATGCTTCACTCACCTGCAGTTTAGCTGAAGTGTCTGATTTCTCTCTATAACAAGTTGCTTCTCAGTAACATCCAACACTGGAGAACTGAACCTTCCTTTTGTGTCTGTATCTGTAAGACAGGGAAGACAGAAGCTGCTGAATAACACCTTGTGAAAATAGTGAAAAAAAATGTGAAATAGTTATTTGCCTCAGTAATGCAGGACTTACATAACTAATAATTAATTAAGACTACATAAAACTGATTCCTGTTAATAGACTTATTAAGTTTTTGTTCAGAGATTTTGAGGATCTTTACATGACATTGTTCATGCACAAAACGAGAGGCAAACGAAATAAAATTATATAAATGTGATGCAAAAAAAAAACCTCAAACTTGTATGGATCATTTTAAAAACTATCAAAACAATTATAAAAACGTAAATACACCCAAATCTTTTGATGACAGCCTTACATTGGGATTTTTACTGTTGGCAAACAATTATAAAAGCTAAATTGCAGCTGTTAAAATATAATCAAAAATATTTTATGTATTTAGGCTAATAGATCTTATTTTATATTGTTTAAACTACAAAGTAATTAATTAAGTTAACTTTTCATCTTTGGATGTTTTTTGTATTATTTAAAAAAAAAAAGGATCAAACAGAATGTATGTGTATGTGTATTTTTTTTTCTAAACAAATCATAATATTTCTGCATAAAAACCTATAAAATTTGCATTTCACTTGATTAATAAGACACGTAACGTCTATATAACGCCTGGGGAACATAAAACGAACGTAATGACTGAACTATTGTGCGCAGAATAATTGCGTGCCTTTTTAAAATGATTTACCATATCCGCATGATGCTGTGACATTAATAGCCTCTTTGCTATGCAAAGTCGCATGCAATGCAATAAAAAATTACGCATGCATGCTCTTTTTGACGTTTTTGTTGAAGCACATAAATGATGTGATTTTAAAGCATCTCGTCTCTATGCAGATCTGCCCTGCACAATACTAACCGCTGTCGCCATTGTTTTTTTTTTTTTAAAACGCACAGCATCATTTCCTTCTGTACATTAAATACAGAAGGTATTGTAGTAAGACCAATGAAAGAAGGAAACAGGAGTCAAGCACTTTTTCCCATAGCAAGTCCCGCATGAGATTGAAACAGGCTCGTTATCAGCCGGTCCACACGCTGAGGTTCCGTTTCAGAAACGCAGGTACTAATGACAGGACGAGAAGCTGCCAAGTTCAACAAACTTTACACGTCATGTTTGAATTAATGCAAATGAATGCAGTAAATGGGTTTAACGTTTAAATAAACGACTAATAATAACCGTCATAATCATAATGAATGTTAAATTGACTAGATAATGAGTTTCAGTTCAGTTAACTTTTTTTAGTTAATTAGTACATTATCGGGACGGTGTATTTCCTGCTTTCATTATTATTATTATTTGTATTAAATTTGTGATAACCGAATAATTGAAAATAAAAATACATCTACACAAAATAATTAGAATAAAGGTTAATTGGAATCGTTTTTTAAGAACTTTTAACACCCATGGCACATTTCATTCCATAAAAGGTTCTTTAATGGTTTTTCTTTATATTATCAAAATGTTCTTCACTATACACTGAAAAACTTATTCATGCTAAATTGCTGCAAACAATGTATTTTGGTTGAATTTAAACAAACAAATTAAACTGAGTAATTTTCAACTTAATTAGTTTGTTTAAAATCAGCCCAAATAAATTGCTTACAACCACTGAACTTAAAAACATTTAGTTAACCAAAGGAATCATATTTAAATAATTTTTTTTCAGTGTTTGATCTTTTAAAAACTTCAAGGAACTTTTTGGTTATTCCTTATGTTCCTGAGTGTACTGCTTTGTAAATATGATGGAGAAACTGCAGGAATTAAATATGAAATGTTTAAAAATGTCGTTGCCATTTCAAGTTCAATGGAGATCTTATTTTTTGATCCTCAAAAACTAACTATGCTTTTACTTTGTTGGTCTCCAAGAACCATTTATGATAGTCAAATCAGTAACAATATCAACACCCAATAATGGTCAATAAAATAACCAAGGGCAGCTCTAAACGGAACCATCAATGACAAAGAACCTCATTTAGAACAATGAAGGAATTTTTGAGGGGTCTTTTTCGAATTCACAAACTCCTACAAATCAGAACCTTTCGATCAATAAGCCGAATAAAAATAGCTAGCCCATAGCATATAATCAATAATTCAATTAGTATTGTTATTAGTCTGTTTATTAACAAAATTTTAATTGTTTAGGCTACTTATAATTTGCATGCACGCATAATGCATTTATTAAAGTGAATTGGTCTTATTTGGCAATTTTAAACTTGTTTTAATGATGCATTCAGTTTCTGACTTTTTATAGGCTACATCTTCATAAAATCTTCTATATACTCTATAGAGCATTATATTTATATATTCTATAGAGGATTATATTTAAAAAAAATCTTTTCTATATTCTTGTTAATTTTGCTAAATATATATATATATATTTTTCCCACCAGAGCTGTCTGCTTTCGTGCACGCAGGTATGCGGATACATGCGTAAAACACGTCGACATTAATCAAGTTCAGTTTTGCATCCTGTGATGTGAATGCTGAGCTGTTGACCAATAAAGCAGTGATAATCAAGCCATGCGGACAGTACATCGCTTCACCCCCTGCTTCCTCCCCGCGGGTCTGTTTAAGCTATAACACTCTGATTAGCGCTGGTTCCTGCCGCACGGTGGTCATGACCCCGAAGTCATTTATATTAGAACTTCCATTTCACAAAGTCATCAGGCTCAGGAAATAACGCCCTCTCTGATTCAACCGGGGCCAAACATTGAAGACGGATGCCAAGTAAGAGCAGAGAGGTCCCTACTATCAAAACAACTTGTCCTGATATGGCAGGCAGTTTTAGCATTCAATAAAACAATTTATTTATTTATTTTTATTTTTTTGCAGGCTGCATTTTGTTGTTCAGAATTCACATGTGCATTGTTAAATCTCTTTTGTATAGCCTACTGCCTTACATATTTTTATTGCTATTTTGAACTTATATAATACACATGAATTTATCATGATCGTATTTTAATATTTGTTGTTGATATTATTGTTGGTACAGTACTGTATTTTTATCATTGCAATTTGTACACACACTTTGCCAACTGAATTTATGCATTTTAATAATAATTTTACTTAATAATTTAGCATATGTAATTTTTGTATTTTTCTGCAAATGCATTGCACCTATATAGCAGCAATGCCAAATATGCTATCTTTAATGTATACAGTCCGAAATGACTTTTGCTGCTTGTTCAAACTGCTTATTTAAAATGTGTTTAAACAACACAATTCTTATTTTTTGGGGGGAATAACTTAATTGTTTTATGCTCAATCCACTTAAATTAGTAAAAAAAACATTAAGTTAATAGATTTGTGTTGGGACAACAGGAAGGAATTGTGTGCAACCCAGCATTTTTGTATCCACTAAGCGACAAGCAGATGAACCAATGAATTCTTCTGACAAATTTGTTGCTACCAGCAGGTTACTAATTATATTAAAATAGATACTTGTCAGTTTGATAATATTTGGTGGTCTAATAAAATTTTGGTGGAAAAATTAGCCTATACAATTAGCCTTATATGTATGCTAATGTATCATTTAAAGTGCTTGCATTAAAAAAACATGTTGTTACAGTGATAAATTTGGTACCCCATTCATAACCTAACCCCTAGGCTACACTAAAACTCAAGAACCATACACTTAGCCTACTTTTAAACCTAACCATTTATCAAAATCATTTGCCGTAAATGTTGGAATTTTGCAAAATTATATAAAAGCGCATACCAGTTATTTTTTGTACATAGTGGTAATAAATGTTAAATCGGCTTGCCATAGTCGTGGGAAAACAAAAATCGTAGTAAATTGATTTCTTGCGTAATTTTGCAATTCTGCCATACGCTTGATTGGCATTTGAGTAAGAATAGTCTATTAAAGATAAACATATCCGAACAAGTTTATATTTACATAAAAAGTCTCTGGAAGTTTTTTCAAGGTATCATTAAAGAGAAAGATGCGCTGGAGCTGAGCAATGCAACACTCTCCTCCGCGCGCATTCCAGACTTGTTCTTCAGCACGTTGATGGAGTGTGAAACAAGTGCTTACTTTGAATATAATGACAAGTAGCTAATATTAATATATAGGCTATACATAAATGTATGCTTTACACGAACAGAAATAAAACACTTAAAAATAAAGCACTTACCTTTAGTCAGAACACGTCCTGACAGTCCAAATATCATCACAAATAATATATCGAACATTCTCTTGGTCTTGATTGAGGTCGTTTGTTTGGAGATGAAGGAACACCTATGGAGGAATATATAACACTGCGGATCCAATACTCCAGAGAATCAGTTCACCTCACAACGCCAAACTCCTGAAACCCTGCTTTCACGGGGACTACAGTAAACCTCGGTACTGTCCGGAATGTGTACGAACTCTTGAAGCAGGAGGACCGCGCATGAATTCCAGTATCAGTCTTTCCCATTATGACTGCGGGCTGGGATTTATTCATTTCCCACCGCCACCGGAGCTTCCGTGACGCTCATCGACACACCCATCCCGCCACTGACGTGACTTACACGGGTCCGATGTACTGTACAGATCCGCGGACGCTCCTTCAGGCAAAGCCTCAATAAACATGTTTACTGGTGTACAGTTCAAGTCAAAATTATTAACCCCCTTTGACTTTTTTTTCTTTTTTAAATATTTACGAAATAATGTTTAACAGAGCAAGGAAATTTTCACAGTATGTCAGATAATATTTTTTCTTCTGGAGAAAGTCTTATTTGTTTTATTTCGGCTAGAATAAAAGCAGTTTTTATTTTTTTTTAAAAAACATTTTAAGGTTAAAATTATTAGCACCTTTAAGCTATATATATTTTTCTATAGTCTACAGAACAAACCATCTTATACAATAACTTGCCTAATTACCCTAACCTGCCTAGTTAACCTAATTAAGCTAGTTAAGCCTTTAAATGTCACTTTAAGCTGTATAGAAGTGTCTTAAAAAATCTAGTCAAATATTATTTAATGGCAAAGATTAAATAAATCAGTTATTAGAAAATTAAAATTATTATGTTTAGAAATGTGTTGAAAAAAATCTGACTTGAACTATAAATCTGTAACAATTAAGCCACGGGAATTAAGCGGGATCGAATTAAGCGGAAATTAAGCCACTATCCCGATTCTCAAAAAAGGAGAAAATGATTTTTTTCAGATGTTTTAGCAATGAAATTAATATACAATAATTGAACGAAAAATTATATAACATATTCCTCTTTATTACATTAAAATACCAACTTTTTCCAAGCTGTTTTTCATAAAATTCATCAAGAGAAATGAAAATGAACACAATTGAGGCAACTATTTTGATTAGAAAACTGTTTCATGGAAAAAGCCGAGCACAGTTTGAAACACTGGTAAAATCTGAAAAACTGGAGAATTCAGAAAAAAAACTATATTTAAATAATAAATTTTACTATGTCCAGAAAAGGGGACTCAGTTTTTAAGATGCCATGGACCCCCAAATGTGATGATCTAACAATGCACGTAAAAGGCATCTGTGTGGTTTCTTGTATATTTTGTCTTGCATAATTTTTATTGAATGGATGAATAATAAAATGAATATTATAAATAGGTCTAAAATATTATTTGGAAAATATTTAGACTGCGGTAGTTCATTCTACTGTGGTGGCCCCTGATAAAGCAGGGAATAAGCCCAAGGATTTATTTTGTTACACGTCTTTTTCTTTCTTTCTTTCTTTCTTTCTTTCTTTCTTTCTTTCTTTCTTTCTTTCTTTCTTTCTTTCTTCTTTCTTTCTTTCTTTCTTTCTTTCTTTCTTTCTTCTTCTTTCTTTCTTCCTT